>NW_006800236.1:843806-883781 GCF_000485575.1 Poecilia formosa
ACACACACACACACACACACACACACACACACACACATGCAGACAACAAACAGGCTCTGAAGGTGCAAGCAGTTCCTGAACGTCACGTTAATTGCCTCCTCGTTTCCTAGCAACGTTTTGCTGGTAAAACGCTGTCAAGTTTACAAGCTCTGTGTATACGCGTGCATGTGTGCGGCGTGCGTCAACGTTAACGCTGTCCATCACTACCGCAGGGATCAGCAATGTGAGGATCCATCTTAAAAATGAGTCCCTGTGGATACTTCCTGCTGACATGAAGTCAATAGCCGCGAGCTCAGCGTTGCAATGTGTGGTGTCAGTATCAGAAAGGAACACTGTCCTCAAGCCTGCCAAAACAATAACTGGATTTCGGAGATGCATACTGGAAACAATTGAGGGGTTTTATTACCATCAGCTGCGTTAATTCCACATCTGTTGTTTATTTCAGGCAAAAACACTGAGAACATCAGGCTCAAATATGACGAGTCATGTACAGTTAAAATCAAAACAACTCATCAGGTTTGTGGCGTTGTGTCCATAAACCCACTGGGTCATGCCTGAAGGGAAATTCTGAACGAAATGTTGAGTTAGTAGAATTAGTGCTCTGTCAGACATGTTATATGTCTCCTTGTAAGTGACGCCTCACCGACCAAGAACCATGAAGTCTGTGGTGTCTTTAGAGCCATTATATTGTCTTCACACAATGTATGTGAAGCTTATTGAGTGTTGATGCTATTACTAAGAAAAACACTTGATGCTCGATACCATTTTCATTTTTAATACATGTATATAAAATGTTTTGAAGGCACCTGGTTCTTCTTAGTTAGGATTCTAATATGGCAACATTTTGACCTCATTAATTTGGCCGAAACCAATTAGTAGGGATAAAATTCAACCCTGTCTGAGAAGCTAGTATTTACCAGATCCCTATATTGTAGTGATAATAACTAAATTTTAATCTTAATCTTAATTTGCTATTAAGCAAATAGCTTCTTTGATTTGTTATAAAGGTAATACAATGGGAAGCAAAATAATTTTTGACGTTCAGAGGAATTTCTCTGTTGGTGGCGGTGCACCACTACCTGCTGCCTGCGTGCTCTTTATCAGAGGCCGCCACAGAAGCTTTTGCTAATGAGGCCAGTCCTGCTGTTAGCCTCAGCCTTGTTAAGCTCTCTGCCCTTGTTAAGCCAGGGCCAGATTGGAAACTCACTATGACATTTTTAATGAGTACTAGAGGCTTCATGCAGAAGAAAACTAATTTTCCATGCAAGGCTCCCATTGCACAAGAAACAACTTCCATCACTAAGGTCAAGAAGTTGGATTAAAACCAAAAAGATTACTACTAGAGAAGGAAGAGATTGTATTTAAATAAACACCTCCTGTTTCAGTAGTTCTGTCCAGTGTTGGGCGATTGTAAAAGTTGCTGCTGGTGATTAAAACTGCAGCTTAAACTTCCCTCTAACCAGTTTATGGGACTCCTTTGTAGGTACAAGAAGCTTTTTGTGCCGGTAAAAAGCTGAAAGCAAAGGTAAGAAAACTGTTAATAAGCAAAGCTCCAGGCAGTCATCACGGGGGGCTAATAGAGGAGAGGTGGTGACTTTGTTTGATCTCAGCTGGGAGACTGTAGTATTAAAACATTAGATGGATCAGCGCAGTGGGAGCTCAGCGTCTCCTTGACTGGATGAGAGAAACGCCTACTACGACTAAAAGCTGAGAGGAGAAAATAGCTATTAGAAAAAAATAATCAATATTATAGGATATCACTGAGAAGAGCAATGCCACCAAACACACAATATTATATTGGTGAAAGGTCTTTCCATTTATCCATCCCATCTCTAAGAGGGAAATCCAAACATCTATGAACCCTGTAATACTCCAGCTCTTTACAGGGAATGCCAGGGTGTTTTAAGGCCAGAAGGGACATACAGTCTCTCCAGAATGGTTCTGGATCTATCCAGGGGCCTCTTTCGACGAGGAGGTTTAATCAAATGACCTTAACTACTTGCTTTTGATGTGGAAAAGCAATAACTCTTCTTTGAGCTTATCCAGAGCTCGAAGAAGCGCTCTGGATGAGCCTGGTAAACCTAGAGAGGAACCTCTTTCCAGCTGCTTGTTTGCTTTTGGTTATGATCCAAAATTCATGGTCATTGGTCAGAATTTAGGCAGACCAGTAAACCAATCCTTGTTAGACTTGGGAACTGCTTGTTTACTACAGACAAGACTCCAGTCCAACTAGCTCCTACTCCATCCTCATGAACAAGACACCAAGATAGTTGAGCCACGTTTGTCTGATTGGGACCCATGACTTCAGACTCCTCTCCTAGCCGCTTCCCACTTGGATGATATTCAGTGCATGCTGAGAGTCATGTTTTTCTGGTGGCATCATCAGGACATTTCCTGATGATGCCACCAGAAAAGCATGATTTGGAAAAAGTACCAGAAACCCTCCTCTCCACAACTACACCCTCAGCCATGATGAAGCCCAGTGCACATTGGGAACAAGCTTGACTTTATCCCTTGAATGTGGATACAACTCTTGCTCTTGCTTGGTCATTCAGAGTCTTTCTAGATTAATGCTGCTCATAGTAGCAGCATGTTGAAGCAGTTCAGTCGGGTTGGCTCTGATTTATTCTTTTTCTAGACTTTTGTTCATCATTTCTTTTGTTGAGGTGTTGATTTTGGATGTTGTGCCATTGGAAAGATTTTTTCTTTTCTTTTTTTTTTTTGTTTTTTACTTCATACAGTTGTTGTGATGCACAACCGTAGTATTTTTTACAATTGGGAGCAGCTGATTAGCATATCAAAAGCTAAAATAATTCCTGACCTACAGCCCCAAATCCCAGAGGAGCTGAAAAGGAGGATACATGGATCCAGAGAGATCATAATGGGCGGGATGTTGGTGAAGATGTTCCCCTTCGCCAACATCTTTCTGCCCGACTTTCTAACCATATGACCAGACAGAGATTCTTATGTCTCTGAAGATACTTGAATGATACGAGTTATGACAACATTTAGTTTTCCTTTGGGATGAATAAAGTGTTATTGAATTGAATTGAACAAGGACTGAATAACCTTTAAAGTATCCCAGATACTCCATACTCCCCCATAATGCCTTGTCGGGGATAGGGTCATAATCCTTCTGCAGATCAACAAAACAGATGTGGAGTGAACAACAAGTGCTATGACTCCCTCAGCAACTGGGTAAAGATTTGGATGCATTTTCCATGAGCCACACGGCTCCTCCTGAATCAATGGTCTGAACATCCTTTCCAACACTCCAGAGTAAATGCTGTGATGTTGGAATCATTTTGTGAAATACAAACAGGAAGGATTTAACAATCGAATCAAATTTGCCAAATTGTATCTGTTGCCGTTTTGTCCGTGTGTGAGGAAGGTAACTTATTTCCCTCAAAACTGAATCCTTGTTAAACAGCACCACAGCCCACTGTCAGATCTCTCTTATCTCCAATACATAATGAATCCCTTTTGCTCAGAGCGGACTGGGCTTCTGAAAGGTCAAGATCTTCTACCATCCGTAGGTGTCTAATTAATCTGATTCATCCTCACTAATAAGCAGCAGCAGCTCCTGCTTTTAGTACTCTTGCTACATGCAAGTCTGGCAACAAAAACAGGACAAGGATCCTTAACTCCTCTCGAGCTCGGGCCGAGCTTCTCAAGAGATTAAGTTCTCCAAAACTGGCAGCAACTTGTACATGTTAAGTTTACAGGCTGACACAAATCTGGAGAGGAATGTCTTATTCATTTTAGGATGCAAAATGCTTTTGATGCCAATGCAGTAGTTGGTTTAAATCACAAATCTAACAAAAACGTTTAAGTGCCTTGCAAAGTGATCATACCCTTAGGAACCTTGGAAACACCAACTGCATGGACCACCTCTAAATAGTGCGTAATGTAGTGAAGTATTGACTCGGGGAGACTGGAAACAAATACACACTTTTCAGATTTTTATTTGCACAAGTTTTCATTTTTTTTCTCTTATTGGCAATATAAAATCCAAATAAAATTCCTTGCAGTTGCTGTCAAGAGGTACTAAAATATTGTTTTTTTGCGATTTGTGGAGCCGTCTGTCATGCATCTGCACACTTGAGCACTAAACTAAAGAAAAACATACAAAATATTATCTTTAAATCTTTTTTATATTTAACTACAAAGCTGATGTTTTACCAAGCTACCCGTTTTGTAGCCAAATGTGGTCTTTTTGGCTGAGCAGATAGCAGATACTCGAACCAAAAACGTGGATTTAGTTGGATTAAGGGTGAGTAAGAAGTCCAGAAGAGCTGGAAAACAGTGAGATAACCTGACAGAGGAGAGAAAGAGAGTTTCCTTTGGCAACAGCCACAGCTGCAGACTTAAAACCACATGCTTGTCGTAGTATTGTGTCAGTCTGTGTGTGTTTATGCGCGTGTGTGTTAGGTGGGCAGGGCTTAGCTGGAGGAGAGCTGCTCAGTCTGGGATCGTGCTGTTCAGACAGCTGGATCCCCAGGACAAACGGAGAAACAGACAAAAACACGGTGACAAAGACATGTGGGTTGAGAGACAGACAAAAGATGACTGCAGGAGATGTTGGAGATGACTCAGAAAAGGGAAAGAAGCACCTACAACGATGAATCTACTGTGTGTTTCTCTTGATTTCCCCTTTAAAAAGGCAGGCATCGCTTTAAATTTGATCTAAGTCGGACCCAGATAAGCTGGATCAGCATGAAGCTTTGGAGCTTTATCTGAATCTACAGGCACAAATTCTGAAAATATCAAAGTCATTGACCCACCAGACTCTTGGTCCATTTTGATTGACAGGGCCGGACTCTGGGGGGCGGAGTCTTCACTCAAAGAGTAGCTGTGCTCTGCTTGGATATCTGTGAGATTAAAAAGGCCCTCTCAGAAGGATGGAAAATGGAACAGTGTTCAGTACATCTACTGACATTAATGAAGATTTAATTCAGGAGCCCTGACGTTATGCGCTCACGTTGGACCCACTAATGACGGCCAACCAGAATGAAGCAGGCGCACAGCACAAACGGAGCCTTCAAAATTATTCATACACCTGGAGCTTTTCCACATGTAGTCACATCGCAACCTCAACCTTCATGTTTTATGAGGGTTTAATGTGACAGACCAACTGGAAGAAGGTCATAATTATGAATCTGAGGGAAAATGATGCTTGATTTGAACATTTTTCACAAAAAGAAATCTGTGCAAACCACAAGAATTGTCATTATAGACCCACATTTTGCTAAAATGTTTGCTGTGTGTAATTGCAAAACAGCTAAAGAGTATTTACGAACATCGATTTTCAAATTCAGACATTCTTATTTCTGTCTGGAAAGCAAACTTTTGCCTGTCACTTTAGATAAAAACATTCTCCAAATTTCATTCAGCTCAATTAAAAAATACTTTTGTCATCCAAAGGCAAACTAAGTGTTGTCATAACTCATGCCGTCCAAGTATTTTCAAAGAGAAAGAAGGATCTCCTGTAGCAGTAACTAATCTGAAGACTGTGGTTGTACGCTAACAACTAAATACTCAGGCAGCAGAGACAACATTCCTTGCTTTTTAGGGTTTTAATTCACATTAATGCACTGCTTTGCTGGCCCAGCACATAAAATCCCAATCAGATCCAATTATGTTTTAGCATATGAAAGTGGAAGAGGTATAAATACTTTTGCAAGGCACTTCATAACCCTACTGTGTCACTTTTATAGCCCCCCAAAGCAAGACTCCTATAGCTGCTAGCATGCTGTACGTAAGGCATGTTTCATTGACATTCATAAATGCGTCCATGCGTCCGGCGTGAAAGATAATCATTTTAGATGAATGCATCACAGAACTTTTGACAGGATGCACATTTAAATTCAGCCCGAGCAAATTTGATCTCATCTGCGGAAGCGTTCATGCTCATCTGGCAGTGTTTGATTCCAGATCCTGCAGTGAGGTTTTTATATTTTCTTCAGACATATTACAGTGATCTTATTTGTTTCAGGTATTTTTATCATTTTTTTCCCCACCCTCTTGTTGTGACCATGGCAACACCTGACAGGGACACTGATTTGAAATGATCAGCTTGGATTGCAGACCAGTGGGATGATGACAGTTTCGACAAACTGAGAGGACCTGTGGTACAATAACTGAGCAGATAAACCAGTAACAAAGGAAATGAATGTGGTTGAGAGTTTCAAAATCTGCCTAAGAGAGGTGGCTTTTTTTTAAAAATTATGATTGTGGAATTTTACACAAAATGTTGGCTGTAATGTGAGGCAACTGGATGCTGCATTATCCAAAATAATCAAAGATGTGTTTTCAGCAGATTACAACATACACTGGGGAGATTCATGAGTCATTAAGCCGCTACATTTTAATATCTGACTTGGTTTTTTTGTTGTAGTGATATGCAAATTTTTGATTACACTGAACTCACCTGGGTTGCTGTCCATGTCGATATTTAGAGGCGAGGTTCTATCTGTCAACAGGGGGCGCTCTAGCAGATGGTCGTCGAAGAAACTGTTAAATAATTCACTGCTGAAGTCGTCCATTTGGTCACCTGAAAAAGGCTGGAACACACAAACGGCAAAGTTTGGTACAGATGATTTTATCTCAACATATCAAAAACACAGCATGATCCTCCCAGTGTTGGTTTTCTGGCGCAAAGCTTTTTCCATATAGACCCAAGAAGTTAAATTTAATCTCATCTGAGTAGTGCATCTACATGGTTTTCTGCCAAATAAAACAACGGCTGTTGAAAATCCCTTTGCGGTATTTGTTCAAAAGTACTTTAATAATCCCAAACTGAAGTCAGATGTTGTTGTAGCTTATTTTACACAGGTATTCGCGAGGGTTAGAGACCACAACTGCCTGCAAATATTTGCGATCCACAGTTAAAATGCTTGTTACCACCTATTTTAATAGTTTAAAACACCAATTATACCTTAATGTGAATTAATACACACAGTGGAAGTTGTCTTAGCACTACGGCAGAAGCTAACATCTACAGCCTTCCTTATCTTCAATGCTCTTCGGGGTTCAACCAGTCTGCATCAAGGAAAATGAATGCATGCCACTCACTTGCCACTTTGTCCTGATGGAACATATATTTTTGCTTATATTTCAACCATCTAATCACTACAGGTAATTAAATATCATCATGATGCTACCACCTCTTAGAATACCACACCTTGTTTAATCTAAACATCAACCGTGGGCATTGCTAGCTAAAAAGTTACTTGCAGTAACTTTTTTAGCAATGGAACCGCAGCATAAACACTCTTCACCGACTTCAAAATAAGAGCATGAGTATAAATGCTACTTGTAGAGCTCTTAGCATTAACCAAAACGATTGTAATATTGATGTTCTAGTAGTTTCCAGTATATGACAGACTTCACTCTCGGTGTTTCCAACCTTTCTCTCCACCCTGACCTCCCGCCGCAACACAATTTCTACTCATCCGACAGATACGGTTACGGTTTTCTTTCCCAACTTGAAACACTGCTGAATAACTTGTACTTCAAATCAGCTGTCAGAGCTGACGTTGTTTAGAAATGACTCAAAAAGACTTTCCCAGCTTGTGTGAATATACAATTCCCTAGATCTATATTAAATCCACTTACGGCTGTCAAACAAATCATTTTTATTCTGGCAAAAATATTGGTTATTGTTGCATGATCATTAAGCTTTTGGCAAAAAATCAGTTAGAAAACAGTAATAAAGAACCTAAAATAATATTAAATTCATTCCCGTCATTACTTAAACTTCTGAAAGGTTATATTTATTGACAATCTTTAGTGTTTGTTCTTATTCTGGTTATTGTCTGGGTTTAATTAACCAATTATTTGACATTTACAGAAAACATATTTATTTTGTCTGCTTTTTAAAACTACAAGACAAAATCTACTATCTTTTAATGAAAAACATCACAATCGGTAAAACGGCACTTAAAAATCAACGCATATTTTCAGTTCTGTAACATTTTATGTCTAAGTGCCAGAAAAAATGACAATCTAGACGCCGTTGAAGCCATGAAGAGTCAATCAATTGGCGAAAACAGCATCAACAGATTAATCCTCTGTTCTGATGAATGAGTCACTGAGCTGGGAGATGGTGCTCGGGAAGCTCAAGACGACATGGTGTTCTGGTTTACACACTCGCACACACACAGATCAGCACACACACAATATGAGTCACCCCGCTCTTCAGAAAACATGCAGAAAGCAGAACCAAAGCAGACACATGGGTCGGTCGGAACCCAAACACCCTCTGCTTAGAGGCTCCTTAGACAGACAGTGACAAAAATAACTTGATTTAATTAGCAGCATGTACAAAAAAAAATATTTACATGCTTCTTTCCTGGAAGACAGCTTAATCTCTTCACCAAGGAGAACCAGAAGTGTCAGAGCAGGCGAGCATCTCTCCAGAGGCGATGATAAAACTTAATCAGGGATAATAAATACAGATGTGTGTTTAGTGGTTTTTACTGCATGTGCAAAGTTAAAGGGCTTTGTCACACAAGCAAACCAGAGTCAGAAAGCTCTGTTGCTGGCTTTCACTCCCAAAATTCAATTTAGCTACATTTACTTAAAAACCCTTTAAGTCTGACTCAAATTTACTCTTTTTTTTACTTCTAATTAATCTAAAAGTTTTTGTTTCCAATGATGTGAGTATTGGGTCCACTGCATATTAAAGAAAAAATAATAATAATGTGGGAATGGAGTGCAAACAAATTCACATTTATAGATTGATTTCATATATTTAATAGAAAAATAGTTTATAGTCTATAGTAAAAAGATAGTCGCTGACGTCGAACAGTTGTACATTTGCAAGAAAACCATTATGTTTCATGGCTAAAAGCAAACATTTACGATATTTTCTAACACTCAGTGACAGTTTCCTTAAACAAAACAGAGACTTGTTTGTCCAGATGTGCATTAATTTACCATTCAGTTCTCATAAAGTACAGTATTCACTCCGTCTATTGGACCATTAACTATAACTTGTCGTCAGGAAGAAAAAAACAAAGACTTGTAAATGTGGTATTTAATTAAGATCTTCATAAATCAGAAAATGACTACGTGATTTTTTTTTTTTTTTAGCTTTGATGCATTTCATGAATGGAAAATAAATGTTAGACCTGTTGATAATAGATTGCAGCCAATCAAGTGAAAACGGTTCCTTTCTGATCTGATTGACTGGTGCATCTACCAATAAAAGCTCTCTACATTTATTAAAGCTGCACCAACATGTGTCAGTGTTTTCAGGAAGGCCTTCCTGAAAACATTTACACATTATCACATTGTGTGTGTGTGAGTGAGTGAGTGAGTGTGTTTGTATCACCATGTCGTGGGTGTGTGTGGTGAAACTCTGGGACACGTCCAGCTGCTTTTGGAAAACATGCGGAGCCAGCTCAGACACCGGGGGAGAAAAGCCACAGATGCTCAGTTAAATAATCAAAACGTGACCCCAGAGAGTCACTGAGGAGCTCAGAAGTGAGTCTGAGGAATTAGTTTGCGTTAAGCTGCTTCTATTTACACATTTTGCTGACGCGAAAGCGCGCTCATTCATAAACAAACGCCCACATAAAAGAGTGGTGCGTTTATTCCGACAGAGCTGCCTTGTAATCCTGCTGCTCTAAATGTGCAGTAAAAGGTGTGCGACCTTAAACCGTGCTCTTCTGGGGATGTGGGTCACTTAAGGACAGCATGGACTCAAAAATAAACAGTGGAAAGTTTCCTAATTGGGGCCATAATAAGAGAAAGGGAGAAAAGGCAGAGTAAGTTTCTATAAGTGGAACAATTATTTGGTCTAAAATTAGCTTAAAAAGGCTGAATGAGTCAAACAGTGTCAGCCCCTGTGTAGAGCTCAAATGGCTGCACTGAACTTTGTAGCTGTAGAGGAAGATTAATGCCACTCAGGAGCATTTGGAGCTCCTGCTTTAGCTAAATTCACCTGGGTTCAAAAGGTCCATGCGATCCATCTGCTGAGTTGTCATATTCAGGTTCACCTGCAGCGAAGGCTACGCCCGCTCAGGCCTGGACATGTGCAAGGCGAGCGTTACCCTTCAAAACTATTTACATGTTTCACATTAAGACCTTCAATCTGTTTCACTGCGATTTAAAGGGACAGGTAAACAAAAAGAAAAACATGGCGCATAGCTGTTGGGTGGAGGGAAACATAATTTACTGAAGGGGAAGCAGCACCATGCTGTGTAGGTGCTGAAACATTCAACAATTAATGAATAATGCCTGTAAAATAGCAAATATAGGTCAGATGTTTTCCTTCCTGCAGGATATTGATCCTAACAACAAACAAAGGAATGTTTGTTCCCTTGCTGATTTTTTTTCAGCAATTCACAATTCAAAGAGCCATTTTCACCGTAGGTGAGGCTTATAAAATCTTGTATAGAGCTGAAAATGTAACATAACTTAATATTTGACAAACATTCACTCGTGGAAATGTGTTGGCATTCTTAAATAACTACTTTATTTATATTGTTGGACTTTAAAATAAAGAAAAGCATAAAACCTTAGCTTTTTTTTAATGGAAATATTAAAGAGACAGTTTTTAACCTATACAGACAAGAAAAATAGATTTAAAAACATGTCGCTGCTGGTACTTTGAGTGATATTCTCTTATGCAAAACCAATGCAATTATTTCACGGGGAAAAAAAAAAACTTGCTAAAACATGCATTTCTTCCAATATATTTAAAAATATTATGGAAGGTGCAGTGAGATCCAAACTGAGAACCTTGTGAGAAGATCCAAACAAGTTCAAGGGGTCTAAATGAGGTACGTGTGAGGTCCTGGGTGTCGGGCTCCAGCTGCAACACAGATAGATGTGATTACGGTTCACGTTGCGGTAAAGCAGACATGCACCTTCACACTGTTGTGAAGCAACGGTTAAAAATGACCCCAACATTCCTCAGATCTTATAATTAGTGCAGCAGCAAAAGGGCTTCAGTCTGCACGACTACCAAAAACATCACACCGAGTGTGAATATTTTTCTTTAGGAAGTCGTTTTTTACCACTTCAATGACTTGCTTTCTGAATTGCGTCAAAACATCAAATTATTTATCTTGTAAGGTCAACAGGCAGAAGGTTGTTTTACATTCAGTGCTGGGAAATGCAACAGGAAGATAATGTTGCAGTGTCTTCCTTGTAACTGTTTGCTTATCTACAATGTAAACCATTCTGAGAAGTCTGTCAGTGTGAGCAGATGCAGTTCAAACTGGACCCACTATTACCTGAAACACCTCCTCTCTCCACAGGAGAGGGAGAAAATTGGTGTTGAATGGTGTATTTTTTTTTTTTGTAGCTTACTTCAGCATGGGTGTCATTATAGATGAGGGATGTGAAATGTAAAACCGCACAAAGGGAGCTAGGGAAGATATATGCACGAGGTAATTATAAATGCAGAGAGTGACTCTTTTATGCCTGTAATTAACCGTGTTCAACCCTCTCCTTTCATTTAGCTCCTTCTTACTGGCTCAGGTGAAGAAAAAGAAAAGATATGTTGAGTTTTAATCCATGGAGACCAACAGAAATGAGTGAAGCGTTCCTCCAGCATGTCTGTACCCATGAAGTAACAGATTTATATGCGCCCAGACTTCAGAAAATGAGATTTTTCTTATGAAGAAAAGCAGGAATAAAGTAAATTACTGAGACATTAGTAGAGATGCGTAGTTCAGAGTGATATCAGCATACCCAGGGCGGCCATCTTGTTTGATAAGCGTGTTTTACAGCTTCTATTTATTTTTGACTTTGAATTCAGCTCAACTCTATGCCAAAAATATAAGGCTCAGGCTATGATTTTTTTTTTTTAGTTTTACAAGAATAAAATCAATGTTACAATAATGCAGTCATAGGAATACAATAGTAAAGTCTCATTACCAGACTGAAGTCATAATATTAAAAGGACGAAGTGGTAAAAACAGGGAGTGATGTCGGTTTGAATGTATGCCTTTACAGAAAAAATGAAAAAGCCATATTTTAGATTTGACCTGCTGATTATGTAAAAAAAATTGGCCGATTTTTTTTTTCTCCCCCCTCCTGACTTCAGCTTGAAATATAACCTGGAAACACGAGATCCAGAACTCGAGGCATCTAAAGTAGTGATTGCTCAACAGTATTATGAAGCATTCTTCCTTTTTCTGTGGAACCATTTTCTTCGTTGATATCTTTCTGCAGAATCACTCTGAGCCACAGTTTCAGCAATATGTCATTTCATCTAATCATCACACTTGAGAACAATTGCACATTGTTCTCAAGTGTGCTCCATTGATGTGAAATATTCAGTTGTCAGTTAGCATTTCAATAGCTGAAATAATGCCTAAACTGTGACCCCAAATCCCAGAGTCGAAGAAAAGGAGGCAAAGTATCGAGAGCGACGGAGGAAAAGCAATCAATGTCTTCCATAGATTATGACATGCAAGAATCACATCCCCAACTCCAACGTCTCGCTGCTCAGCTTTTTAAGCCAAGATAAAAAAGGTGCAGCAAAATCAAATGAGGTGGATTATCAGTGCTTGCTTACATCCAGGACAATTACTGTGGAATATCTCTGCTGCCAGGACTCCATTGATAAAAGAGATTCTTAATATCATTTGTGACTACCTGACTAAAGAGCTGTTCGCATGTCATGACAGTCACTATCATACACACTATCATACACTAACAGTCTTTAGTCAGAGGCCTCATCCGATTCGTTGCAAGACTGACTGCTACTGGAGATTCTTCCTGCCCACAACATCACCGTCACCATACTTAAACCTTTTCTTTTGAAATCTAATATAGCTCAGTCAGTGTAGCTGCATTTTTTCCCCCCAAAATTACTCCTAGATTGTGTCATTATTTTAAGCTTTGGAAAACCATTTGGAACATTCCCTGCATTCTTTCAACATTTTTTCTTACAGATAAAAGTATTTCTGAACAAGAACAGAGCGACTAATATTGGTTGTTGTTCCACAAGGGCACTCCAAACGCCGGGTATTTGTCACTTAAAATCAGTTATTCTCTAACTTGAAATGTTTTTCGCAACCCAAATCCTTTGAATAATATTGTATTTTCTTTCTGTACTCAAAGGAATTTATATGTATTTAAAAGCCTACGATTGGTTGATCTTTCTGCCAGTTTACAACAATATCACACCTCTTTGAATGCTGAAAACATCATGTCATTATCTGTATTTCCGGCTGCCAGATTTAAGACAAAAAAGGCCTCATGTTGTGGCATGTGGCTGCTTTTGCTTCAACTTAAGCTACACACTCTAACTGTGTATGTGACCCAGAAGTGAACAGTTATAGCTCCCAATAAAAGAGCAGAAGGGTATTTTTCCTTCTCTCACACACCAGTGCTGCAGGCCGGCACACATTCCTTCTGGCAGCTGAGCGGCCAATCAGATACAGGCATGCAAATGAGCGGGGGAGGGCGTGGCTCTTGACAGCTGGAGTGCAGGGTCTGAATGGAGAGTAGAATTAAATAAAATAGAGTAAAAATAGAGTAGAGATGGAAAATGAGAGGAACATTTTGCAGATGGAGCAGACTAATGAAGTCAAAGGGATGAAGTGTAAAAGGGTTTGTGGCTAACTGTTGGAGAAAACCGGCTCTGTATTTCTATGCAACAGTGAGCGAGAGCAGAACAGAGTGTCCGCTTGACAGCTTGAATCTCCTGCGGCTCCAGCTGATTAAAATCAGACGTATATCATGACCTAAAGACAGATGATTTTCCAGCTAAAGAGTAATTATTCTCAAGAGTCATCTGCGCAGAACGCAAGCGCATGCTGCATAACTCTGCAAAAGGAAAGAGGATTAAGAGGATTTTCTGGAAGTTCTGGAAATTTTTGAGTATTATTTTCTCCTCAATTTCTTGCCTATGCAAAACAATACATCAAATGTCTACTAATGAAGGCATTAACATGTTTCCAACTTAGAATTCACATACTTACTTAATAAAAAACCTCTTAACCCTGAAGAACTTTCATTGAAATATTTTGAGAGATTATGACATAAATAAGATAAATAAGCTTCTTTTTTTTATTTTTATTTAAACTCCATAAATTCCATCTTACTGCATATGTATTCCCTCTGGGCACACAGGTACACCTTGTACTGGGAAAAGGTAAGCAAAATACAGAGCAGGAAGTTTGTGACTCCAGGCTGCACTTCAACACACAGGACACCTTTATTAACCCCTGAACTGAGGCGCTTTCAGTCTAAGAAATGGGCTCAAGACTGGTATAAAAGCACAAATATTAACTTTCAATTTTAGGCATATCAATTATATGAAACATTCTGAACAACAACTTCAAACTAATTAAGATGCTAGTGTGCACTTTACTGTGAAAAGTTGGTTGGCCTTGCTGTTTTGGTATGATTATCTAAATTTCGGTAATGTTTGTCTGATATTAAAATAATTTTGTTCTGAAACATTTAAGGATGACATAAGAGCCAATCTGAAAGGGGGCAAATACATTTTCATAGCATGTTATGATGTATGGAAATAGGCTAAACAATGAGTGACTGTGCTAACAAGAACACTCTTCAGTGTGGAAGTTATTGCTGTGGGAAGAAGACAGAGTTTATCATATTAATGATATATTTATAATAAATTCAGAGCTGTCTAAAAGGTAAATGTATGTTTTAGGTAGTTTTGGTTTTTCATATTGAGCCATCAACCTCCATCTGTCATCGAACCTGTCTATTTGGAAATGGTTGTAGACCTTTTTCTTGCCGATACTAATTATCAGATAATTTTGGCAAATTTATCTGTTTTTGCCTCTGGACAATAACACATCAAAAAGAATTTAAAACAGCCTGTGTCTTGTTAGTATTATGAATGCAACAAGGATTGGAGCACTAGCGGAACAAGTCAGCGTCGGGCTGGGGGGCGGGGCCAATTACCGGGCCCCTAACCAATCACCGGGCCCCTAAGGAATCACCGGGCCCCTTACGTGGAGTGAAACTGAAACTGTTGAGCGGGGAGGGGGGGAGAGGGGGGGCGTTGTATTTAACATTAAATACACCCTTCTCAACAGGCGAGGGCTCACTTTCTCTCTCTATAATCACATATTTCAATGACTTGAAACCATTCCTCCCTCCCTGGCACCTCCAGGCCCGGGCCTCCATCCGGCCCGGTTTGGGGGGTAGCATCCCCCCAGCCCCCCCCTTTAGCTCCGTGCCTGGATTGGAGGAATTACAAGTGTATTCTCATTGATGCATCAAAGCCTTGCATGCATCTATGGACCAGAAAATAGTTGATGAACTTAGTTTTTAAGCATTTAATATCCAGAAAAGTTAAACTAATTGATTTATCAGTATTTTAAATGCCATTTGCCCAGATTAGAGGACATCAAGTGAAAGTTGTCGGATTCTATATTCTGGCCTGTTGATTTGTATGATGATTTACTTCTTACTTCATGGGTTATTGCTGGTAATGAATAAATCACTTCAGATTTGGATTCATTTATTTGATGGTATATATGCAGTGAACTAATTATTGTCCTCAGATGGACAGCCTTGTCTCCTACTATCAAACACAAAGAGACAGACAGGAATACATCGTCCTGGATTACTGATAGTGAGCCATCGTTTCCCATTTCCACAGTGGTACAGCCCAGCCTAGTGGCTTCACAGCAGAGTGGACAACTTTATTTAGAACGGAGGCAGGGGAGGTTTAAACCACAAGCAGACTGCATGGCTGACTCACTGACTAGAATAGAGGACTACCTAAAAAAAATAAAAACTTGCTCTGTTTAAAAAAAGAAAAGTCTGGGGAACACAATGTGGAAAAAGAGAGAGTGAGGGATAGGAAACCGAGACATTCCTGCTGACATTAACCCCTCAGTGTGGAGCACTTCTCAGTCTTTCCACCTTAACGTCACTAATCAAGATTGCAAAGCTTGGCCAAGCATGGCATGTTCTGAAAGCGTGATATCATCAATAAAGCAAAACATTACAATATTGAGTAAAAAAAAAGCACATAATCATGTTGTTACTTTTACTTATGATGTCCTACTTTAAAGAGAGAGAAATCTGTCCATAATCGTATTTTTCCTCAAATCTCATTAAAAGGACTTTAAATTTTAGGGATTTTGAAACCATAACTTAGTGAAACTTTTGTAATGACTTTATACCAGATCAAAGTAGAGAAAGGATCAATTGGAGTGTCACAGTTTAGAGGTATTATCTGAGTTTAATCTGTGTGTACATGCAGAAAAACAGCTGCGCTTTCTCATTATCAGCAAACATGTGTGGAGATTGTACTGATTAAAAAGCATGATTTTGTAAAAACACATCCTGTTTGTGCAAAATTACCGTTTCTGTTCATGTATCAGGCGCCCAAATGTGATAGTCTAATAATCATTTATACTGTTAAAACTTCAAAAAAAAAAAAAAAGAGAATCCAATTTTTTAAAAATATATTGTATTTATTAATCCAATATTTAGATGTAGAGTTAATAAGTTAAAAAGGTAGGATAAACATAATTTAATGTGTAAACAGAAAAGGCTGACGTAAAACCAAAATCCTGGCATGATTTAATAGTAACAAATAAAACATTAAAATTGAAACATTCTTACTAGATTTCTCCTGAAGAGTAACAAAATGAGTGTCCAGTGTGGGATGACCCTTGTGGACCTTATTGGAAAACCTGATTTGATTATTACATTGGGGTTAATGGAGAAATTGACGCATTAAGACCGTGCTCTGATCTATAAACTGGCTCAGGGGCGCAACTACATCTTATTCAGGTGGATGCGAAAACTTAAACCCCCACCCACCCAAGGAAGGTACGTAAGAGTGAAGGAGCTTAGAAAACATATCTCTATTCTTCCCCCCCGAGATGAAGACACGTGAAAGGTAAAACTCGCTACATTTACATGTGAAGGAGCGTAAGGGCGCGGTGAAGTGTATGCGAAGGCACCATCGGCGCGCCGCCCCCTCCAGACGGGGTTTTGATGCCCCCTCTGGTGCAGCGCCCCGAGGCGCTGCATACCCACTTTTTGCGCCACTGAACTGGCTATGTGATAAATGTGAACTCTGTTACCTTTTGGTAAAAAATAAAATAAAATAAACTTAAATTGTGATGTTCTGAAAACTGTAAAAGAAATATTAATAAAAACCTGAATAATTATTGATCAGCTCAATGTCTTGTCTCCCGTTTTCAGTTTAAATGTTGATTATAGCTGAAACTGTTAGCCTTCAACGTCTTCGGATGACTTAAAGTGTCTCCCGTTCATTAGTATTGGAATGATTTTTAGGAACTTTTCATGGATCCTTTCCTGTCGTACACTGCGAAACACTTTAAGATTATGGTTTGGTTAATCTGATTGGTTAACTTGCACAGAAAACCAATTTCAGGTCAATTAGCTCCGCCCACTGACAAACCAGAAGCAGAGATGTCTTTTATACTGTTGCATTAGGCAGTACTCATTTTAAACAGTAGATATCACTACTGAGAACATCCATTCAACAATTGGTGACAGAAGAAGAAATTTGTTTTGTTCTTTTCATTTATTTGTTTTTGTATCCCAGATTGTTGCTTAGAGATTTTTAGTGGGGAGCAACATTTATTTTGATAAATTTGTATTTATTTATTTTTGCAGAGTAGGATTGAATCACTTTCTACATCTTCAATTGGAAGGAACATTGATTCTGGTCGGATTTTGCAAAATTCGTCCGTGTTCTTTGTACAACAAAAAATATATTAATATAAAATATATAATATATAATAAATATATTAATTAATATATATTAAGTATTAATTATTTCCAGTTATGAAATTAAATATGTAAAAAAAACCGATTATACACAAAAGTGTCTATAGATACCTATAATCACTTAAAGTCGAAGGAACAGTCAGGATGATTTTGTTGACTGACTTTGAATACAGATTTTCAATTGAAACTGTTGTATTATGTTAAAGGTGTACTGTTGCAGGAAAAAGCAGCACCTGCCAGTTGAACACGCAGGTTAACCAGTAACTCGCCTGCCTGAGCTGGTGCTTCCAGTCACACTTATTAGTTTGCACAATAAAACACACACATATGCACCGGGTCTGAACCCCGGATGTGTGCCAGGATCTCATAAATCCGCCTCCCTTCATGAGGTCCGGTTCCGGGCGGAACAGTGGGTGCGGGGGGTGCGTTAATTCAAACGTAGCAGGAAGACACACAGACAATCAGCTAATTAGACCCACAACTCACCACGTTAGTGAGGAAATCACCGTCGCTGAGTTCCTCCAGGTCCAACAGGTTGGTTCCTCCGGAGGAATAGAGTTTCTCCTCTGTTAAACTGTCTAAGATAGACTCCATAATGACTGTCTGTGTCTGTCTGCTGCTCTTAAAAGACAGATGGACAGGGAAAAGTCTTCAAATCAACTCATTAAAAATAAAAACAGTTTGTTTTCAGACGGCTCCAGCCTCCTTTATTTACAGCCGGAGAGATGAGCTGAGTCCAGCCGAAGCAACTTGTCTCGGTGTCAAACGTGAAAATGTGATGATTTACACATCATTCCGCGTCTCTCCTCCTTGCGCTGCAGCGGAGCCGCTCTCGGTCGTCATCTGTCCTCCTCTCCGCTCGCGTGCGCTCCCAGCCACGCGCCGATGAATATTCAATACAGCCCCGCCCCTTGACGTCAAATATTTAACACCCCTACAAATTATTTGCGTGCGCTAATGATTATTCAGTGTAACCCCTCCCCGTAGCGTCAGTTTAGGAAGTTTTAATTAAGCTAGGATTAACGAAACTATTTCTCTATGCTAAATTCAGCAGATTTTTTCGTTTTTCTTTCTTTACATTTTGAATTCTAGATACTCTAATTTTACAATTTTATTCAAATTTTAGGAAAGCACAGATAATATAACACTTGAATTAAACATGCACAATTGTGGGTGTATTTAAAGTGGCAGTATTATGCATTTCCCAGTGGCATTTAATAGCACAATTAATTAACTGTGTTACATCCAGTTGTAATAAAAATGCTATACAGACATAAAATATGACTTAAAAGAAATTTTACTTTGTAATTTAATGCCTTGAAATTGTGCTTCTGTCTCTAAAAACTCCTGCTCTTTCTGAATTTCCACCTTTGGGGAGTGAGCACAACATCACTCCTCTATTAAGGCTTTAACAACGGTTTTACCCGAGTTGCACTGAGAAATAGGCCAGATGAACTATCAACACTTTTTAATGCAATACTTTGTAATCCACTTAAAAAACTTTGATGGAAACTTGACTAGTGAGTTCTTTACTGACACGGGCTGAAGGGCCAATTAGAAAGGAAGAAGCCGTTTAAGCTACATGCTTAAAGCATGCAGCTTAAGAATGAACTCATCTGTCAAAATATGTTTCTTTGATTTGTTTTAATATATTCTACGCTGCTTTTTAAGCATATTTCATTTCACAAATAGTAATTTTGTGAATTATCATTTGACATAAGCAACCAGACTTACCTGAATGACTTAATAGAAAGATTTTCTGTATCCCTCATACTGTTGTTAAAGGCTTACTTCCCTAATCGCTAGATTTTGCTATTAGGTGCTCTTCAACCACCAGATTTTTAGCGCAAAGAGTGGACCTTATGTAAGAGCTAAAGTTCAACCGCATGACAGGCTAAATCACCCAGAAGAGATGAAGGTTTAATTCTAGATATTCATGTTCTGCAAAGGTTATATGTTTTGCAAAACTTGTTTGCTGTAGCTTTGTCTCTGTCCTACTGCAAAAACACAAAATCTTACGTTTTTGTCTGGGTTGCATGTCCAAATATCTTAGAGACTTGAAATAAGACAAAACTAACTCAAAAGTAACTTTTTAGCTAGATGTAGCAGCTGGTTTTTAGTCAGTAATTACTTAATGTTGATTAAAAAAGTGCTTGTTCCATTGGCCGATCATTTCACTTATAACAAGACATTTTTCCAAAGTTAAAAGTGAAATAATCTGCCTATGGACCAAGCACTGTTTCATCAGTATTAAGGAATTATTGACTTAAAACAAACTCATATTTCTTGCTGAAAAGTTACTTAGTAAGACATTGTGTTTTTGCAGTGTACAAACAATGGGTTATAAAAATCCCCATTGTATTTTAAATACTCTATAAATCTTGAAGATTGTCAACATTGTTACCTTTGAGGTCGGAGTTATCACAATGTATTTCTTTCCTCATCATAGATGGAGCTACAATACTTTACACCACTTCAGTCCTTTATTAATATTGGAACAGATTTCTCTCCATATTGAATCGGTTCTTAACATAACAAATCCCAGCTGGAAATGAGCAGAGCAACGCCACCTTGGCAACACTCCTGCTTGTGAGTCTTAAAAGGTCAAACAATAATCTGAAACAACATATTCCTGTTCATGCTCTGATCATTGCAAGAGCTGTCTGTCTGTTACTCTTACCTTACTGTTTCCTGCACATACAGAGCTGCTTACTGGAGGAAAAGGTGCGTCTAAATACATTCAGGATTACATATGAGATGGATTTGATCAATAAGATAATCTGCCAAACCATGAATGTCATGTGGTCAATGCATCTGGGAAGGGATAAATGAGGTAAAACTCCAAAATGTTTTCTGGTAGAGGCTGAAAAACACTTGACACTGGTGAAGAGTTTAACCTACAATAACATGGCCCTAAGCATCCAGCTACAAGTTTAAATCTTATCATGGCAAATAGCTAATATGGACCAGTCAAAGTACAGGCCTAAAACCAACTGAGAAGTGGTAACGAAGCTTGAAAATGTGACATTTGCGAGGCATGAAAGGTACATTTTTACCCACTTTTAAGTTGCTAACAAAGCCTGCTAGCGTTTTATTTGGTTTATGATGAATTACCGAGGACAAGATCCAAGTAGATGATTCTTGTCAAGATTGTTCATAAAAGGGTCAGAGAAGATTCAAAATTAGCTTTTTCTCTTCAGGTTATCTTCTCCAGTTTCAGTCTCACATTTCCTCCTTTCTACTCTTATCTTGTGAACCATTTCCCCACTTCTTCGCTTCTACCCAGGCTAGTTTCGCCATCCGCATATCGGCTTTCGAAGGTGCATCTGCCCAAGGGACAAGGCGTCCTTATTTTTTTTTCCCACCCACACCTCGGTGTTGTATAACCGAAGTGACCTTTAGCAATCTGCAGTAGAACCTAATAAATCCTGAGGTTGTTATGATGGAGTAACAACAGGCATAGATGAGTTTTCTCAGCCACATACTTCTCAGATTATGACCATTTTATCAGGTTTTCTGATCCTTCCGAGAAAAGATGTTCATTGAAGTCGTCTTTTACTGATTGAAAACAGTTTTCACCCTTCCCCAACACATGAAACGTGACCTAATAATGCCTGAATGGGTCCCATTTCTGGTTATCCTCTGAATAAAAATAAAAAAGAACCTAAATACCTGATATTTCAGGATCATCTCCTAGTTTATTCTTGTTCTAAAGTATGTTCAGCTGATAAATGCTGTTCATCATCTATGCAGTAAATTTTCGTTTGTGCTGGTTGGAGGTGAGTTTTTACAGCTGTTCTTCGGAAACCAGATGTGTGACAGGAGGCTGATGAAAGGGCTTAAACCTAAACCTGGCACTTAGAGCTTTTCTGTTTGCAGAATTCTTTCAGCAGCATTTCAAATCATCCTTTGAGCAAATTTCTCATGAATCTGTGTCAAGAACTTCAGAACACTATTCCATCTCTAAACAAATTTTAACTTTAAAGAAAGATAACTTGAGAAAATACACAGAAGTTGAAATGTATACATATATTTCGTAGATATTTAGGTATAATTTTGTCATTTTAGTGAATTAAATATTTTTTTCCATAAAGAATTTTTTTCCAGGCAATTTTGAAGCATGTTGTGTTTATGTCACACAAGATGCTTGTGATATACAACTTTATTTATATAGCTCATTTCCAACAATTCATGCTGCACAACATTCAACTATAAAAAAATGAAATAAAGTCACTTAAAACAGATGTTAAAATGAAAATGTTCAGTTCAACATGTTAAGCTTTCTGCTCAATGCTTGAATTCAGTCTAAATTTCCGCTTTAGAAATATATTTGCTAAAATAAATGTTCAATTCCTATTTCACCTGCTTTATTCACTGTTTAAAGACTTTTATTTGAATCTAAGTCTAACGATTAATGATTGGCTGTTCATTTTCTGACGCTTGCACTGATACTCCGCTCCTGATTGGCTGTCCATGTGATGATGCGGGCATGACTCATCTTCTATTCTGAGCCAAAAAATAGCTGACTTGAGGGTCCTGACCTTTCGTCTCCCTGGTGACTGCCCTGATGTCATCACCTCTTGTTGATCAACATCCTTCCCTTCCCTCTCGCTTGTTTTACTGTTCCTCTAATCCGTTCGGGTTCGTTGCACCCCAGCTTAAAACTACTCCGAGGCGGAGGATGCGCGGATTGTGAGACGCACTCTCAATTACCATTAATGCAACTGACCTTGTTAACTGGCTTTAGCAGATTCACTGTCACACCCTTTCATGGCACTGAATGTAAATTCCTGCTTTGACATTTGCTGTTATCATAAAAGAACTGATTACAACAGGAACAGTCAGCCCCCTGTCTCTGCTCGTCATGTAGCTTTAAAGAAGCCACATGACGAGCAAAACCAGATGCTTTCCTTCATTTTCTATTAAAAATAGAAAGACTGTATCTGAGCTTACTTATTAGAAAATTTAGTGAAAGAAAAAAAAATGTGACTGGATTAAAGTTATAGAGTGCCTAGTAGTTCACACAAAAAGAGTCCTGACCAAGTATAGATTTCATATGCTTCATTGTATGGATCTATCTTTATAAAGAAAATCAAGCTGAAAGTTGAAATCTGCAACTTTCTGCATAGTTTTAACATGTGTGTTTATATATACAACCAAAGGGCCTTGTGGTTTGTTGGCTTGGTGGTAATAGGGTGGAGTGACTGACGTATAATAAACGGCCATGAGGGTGGACAAATTTGTAGAGCCGCGGGTGAGCACACCTCCAATTTTCTATAACAAATAGTTAGAGACTGCTCATTCATTGTGGTTCCAATAAAAAAAGACCAAACTTCGACAAAGAAACCCCGATTTTCTTTTTCTTTTTTTGTTTCCTCGTCAGGACTTGCCTCATTTTCTGCCACCCATCGTCTTCCCCTTTCTCGTCTCGCCCTTCAGATGCCTCGCTGTGATCGTGAAGTTCATAAGTTCAAAGAAGGGCGAGAAGCTTGCGGGGGAAATGCAGGGACGCTGTCGAGCAGTGTCAGGTCGGTAATGAAAGCCAGCTTCATTCTTTACATGCTCTTACATCATCATTGGCACTGTTCAAGCAGCTGTTTTCCTCACAGTCCCACTGCTGAACTCCAACAACAGGTTCACCGCATGTGTTTTGAGTTTCTCGTGCTTCTTTATAAATGAGTGGTATTGCATCATAGAGCAAGATCATCATCATTTAATTCCAAGAATTAGCTATCTGATTTTAAAGTCTGGCGTTATTTCCATAAAATCTTGCATTTTGCAAAGCAAAAGTATTTATAGGGTTAGAGTCGGGTCAGACAACTCCCTCCACACCAAAGGAGTTCATGGGTCTGGCCAAAATCTGCAAGGTAAGACGGGGAGAAAAATTTACTTTGCTTCCCTCTATTGGTGGAACAATCACATAACAACACAACACGTAAATCTATGTAAGCAAATACTTCAGTTTTATTAAAAGAGAAGACACCAACAGAAAAAACGTAGTTAATTTCGCTTTTAACCTTATATAAATACAAATTTATCATTGTTAATTTAGCTTTTATTTATAAAATACCTCCAGATAAAATCACTTAAAAGTTCAATCCCAGCTGAATAGCTTGCCGCTGTCACCACTGCATGGTCTTTGAGCGCGTCAGCTTCCTGGTCAAAGCATGGCGGACTGTCAGCATGTAGGAGCGCCTGTCAGGTAGGGGGCGCTGCTGATCCAACGTCAGCCTGTCGCACATGAAACAACATATGAGCAACGCCAGTGCAGGCAAGAGACATAAGAAAAATAAACTATTTCTTAGCTCCCCCAAACCAACAAAAGTTTTTAAAGTCTGAGACAGAATAAAGAACTAAATAATATGGATTATAAATATATGTTTATTTATTAAGGAAAAACATTCCAAACCTAACACTGTCTGGCAATAAGATTTTTACATTTGACAGCATAAGTGTCTGGTTTAAGGTCAAGCCTCATTATATATATATATATATATATTTTTTTAAATTTTAATTATGTATTTCGGTCATTTATATCTTTTTCACACACAAGTAAAACAAAAACATACCATGCTAAAAAAAAATAGCTAAACAACAAGCTAAAGAAAATAAAACAAGACGTACAGAAATAAACCAGCTATATATAAATTCCTGTCAATGACAAGTACATAAAGTGTAGACCAAAAACGTCTACACTTTTATGTAGACCAAGCATTTAAGTGACATTCAAAATATATGTTATTTTGTTTAAATACAAAATAACATTTTTAAAAAAGCTAAAAACCACAAGGGCTGCATAAAATTTCAGCATCAGGGTTGTATTTTGATCTAACCATATGATATGCATGACTGGTAAAGTGTAAAATTAAAATGTTTTTGCAGTTTGTGTTAAAAACTAAATAAATGCAAAAACAGACCTGATGAGTTGGAAAATTGCTGCTTCCACTGATAAAACTGCCTCAGCTACTGACAGCTCTCTGAAGCCACATCTGCACATAATAAGACACAGACAGAAAATCAGCAGGGAAGCAAATTGAAATATTACATTTCTAAAGAGCAGTTGCACAAACATAAGTATACAAAACCCTAAATCTTTGGCGAGTTTCTGTCCCTCCTCTGTTGTCACCTTCCTGCCGACTTCCAGATCTGCCTTATTGGCTACCAGCACTGTAGGAAAAACTGACACACAATAAAATGGTAATAAAACAGCAGTGAGCAGGACGATGCCTTGGCATTCAGTCTGCCTACAGAGCACAGGATGGACTACCAAACATGGAATGTGTTAGCTCCAGCTGCTCATGTGTGTAGGTGACAAAAGACAGATGTCCACCAGAGAACAAACTGTCTCTGGAGGGCAACATAATGAACACAGAGAGGTCAAAGGTTCAGCTGCATGTGTTCAAGGATCCTTAAAGAGACTTTATCTAAAATTAAGGCAAATACGGTAACTTGAACGACTCCATGTAGTGAAGATGGTGATTGTTACCGAGACTTTGTTTGGTTTGGTCGATGAGCGTTTTAAGTCGAGGGATTTCCAGGAAGCTGGAGCGCTGAGTGATAGAGTAGAGCAGTAGGAAACCATCGGCCCAGCGAATGGAGGACTCAATAGAAGCCTCTGAGCTCTGGAGCAGAATGTGTCATAAAATACTACAATTAAACCATTGGTAGCATTATATGTAAGCCTTAGTTCAGTGACATAGTCAAAAAAGCTCTCTGAGCCGTATCCTAAGTTTGAAGTGCTTAGCTTAGTTTCGCACAAATGCTAAGAGGAAGTAAGAAGCTAGATTTATAAATAAAATTCACACACTCATTTCTGTATTATTTTTTTTTTTACCATTATGATATTTAGAGGCTGGTGAAAGTAGGTTTGCATTTTTTGTCATTTGGAGACTTGCTAAGCACTAAACTAGCCTCCAAACTGACTTGGAAATAGCATCTTTTGCTAACCCAAACCTTAAATATGCTGCCTTTGTATAGAAGGTAGGAATAGTTGTAGAAATAATTTGTTTGGTTTCTCATTAAATCAGTACCACTTTCCAATAGATGCATTGTTACTTTTAACAAATAACTTTTAAAACCTACCTTAAAAGGTAAATCCAAGATCTCCAGATCAACAGTTTCCTGGTCCACCGTCCGACTACATCTGTATGTCACCTCTGTAGAAATACCTTAGTCATTCATTACTGTACGCTCCATGTCAGAAATGGAATAATATTTACTGGAATCTCACCCTTCTTATGGTCATATTCGCCAATAAAACGCTTCGTTATAAACCGAACACACAGCGCTGGAGATACAAAACAGACATGATCACTGCACAGTGCCCAAACCGAGACATAACACATGTTGACTTACAAAAGAAATTTCACACATAAGGCAGTGCTTCTGAGAGATAATCCGATTGAAGCAGCCTTAAGAACACAGAAAGCATTAAACTGAGATGCAAAATCCTGCAAACTCTGAAGAAAACGCTTGCAAACAATAAATCGACAAATTGAGAGTAAGAAATTGTAAAGCTTTGCAAAGGAGAGCAAGATAGCATAAAAAAAATGTACTTAAGTTCTCATAAAGAAACACATTTAGAGATTAACAATTGATCTATTGGTATTTTCTGTTTGTATCAACACAAAGTAGTGCATTATTGTGCAGTGGAAGGGAAATAATAAAAGGTTTGCAGTAAACATTTAGGGCGCTTGATTTTCTTTCCACAGTAAAATCAGACGTTACTCTCATAAAACACATTGAAGTTTGTGGTTCCAAAGGGGAAGAAATGTTTGATTTCAAAGGCACTATGGAACACGACCACAGCGACACAAAAGACAATATATAAGACAAGAGATCCAGAAATGCAAACATCTCAGTGGTAAAACTGAAGCAAAAATCAGAAACACGTCCGCCATCTAAAACATGTAACCTGTCCATGCTCACACTAATCTGACAGCAAAACATTTATGGGTCAGCTTCAGAACCATGCCAAGTTTCCATTTTTCTGTCTTTTGAACCAGCACTGACCCCGAAACCTCTCTTTTGCTAACTCAGGAACATTCATACAACCAATCTGCTTTCTGTTCCCCCTTGAAGTCTTAAGTTGTCCACTTTACCTGTTTTTCCAGTGTTCTGAGCTCCCAGAATGAGGAGTTTAACAGGAACCATTCTTTGCTATTTGTACACACCCTTTCCATCCAAGAAAGTCCCTAAATTGGAAGCAAAATGGAGTTACACATTACCTTTCAGAAGTTAACAACCCAGGATGACTGAGTCAATATTTGCAGACTAATGTTATGTAGCATCAACTTACAAGAGATCAAAGCAAAAAATAACCAAACTATCTAGGGGAGTAAAAGAAAAACAGAAATCAGCTTGCCTCACAGCCTCTGACACTACACAGATGCGACTGTCTTCTCTCCTGCAGGGTGCCTGTGTGACTCTCCACTTGTGTTTGGTTTTAAGAGGTCTTTCTCTGTGGACAGGATATGACAGGAGCAATTTATCCAGAGAAACAGGGTCCAAGTCCAAACACAAATCTTATTTTGGCTCCATTAAAGAAACATGTATACCTTTGCAGTGAATTAGAACCATGCAGGAACACTGTCTCATATAATATTGAGCTTTTGTAGTTTTGAATGCGCAAGCAACAGGAAAATGCTTATATCTCATTATTATTATTACTTAAATATCTGAGGGCATCTGATCAATGCCATGCTTCAGTTATTGATCATCATGTTTCAGCCAACATTTTGGCACCTGCTGTAGAGCAACATCCAAGTGAATCGCATGTGATGCATACAGGTTTGGCTCCACTGTGTAGATAAATATCAATATCTATCAACAGATACCTTTAATTTCTACACCATCGCAGTCAGTCGACAGTCACTAGAGCTAAATTCATCCCATCGCACTCAAAAACGCTCTTTCATACACAGATACATTTAAAGGTTTGAGTGACTTGCCCAGGGGCAAATTGTCCGGTGGCAGAACCGCAACCGACAACTCTACTTGCTAAGCCAGTGGTTGGATTGTAACTGGTTACAATATTTGTTTCTAGACAATTAAATGCCCAGGAAGACGGGTTCTTGTCGGTCACATATTGCCGTTAAAGGTCAGTGTCCAGTCTGCATTCTGTAATGAAGAGACAAATCATATTTAGTTCTGCGCCGTTTTTTTTGTATTTATCTGTTTTATGTTATTTCTGGCTCTGTAAAGCAATTTGGTCTTCTTCACTGTAGTGGTGTAGAGTGCTATATAAATGATTGATTGGTTATGAAGAAACATTATAATAAATGAACAACACTGCAGATTGAATAAAGGCATCCTTAAGATTTTATTTATATTTCTCAGCATTATCGAATAAAGCTGCTTCACAGAGTGGAAACAATGTAATGTATACAACAAGGAAAAGCTTAAATTATAGAACAACAGAGACTTGTGTTTCAGGCCAGATGGAGGTGTTCAGCAGACGGATGGCTCGTCGACCGCAGCGGCTCCCTCTGTGAGAGCTTTGACACACTTGGCCATGGTTTGGGAAGCTCTGCTGATGGAGTCTGAACGAAGAAGAAGTACGTTTGGTTTGGCACATGTTTTCATTTTGTAGGGTTTTATTAATTCATTGAGATTACCGGTCATATAGAAGTCCTTAGCGGTGATCTGAGGTGGCACCAGAGGAGCTGCAATGAGGTCCTGATTTACAGTCTGGGAATAAAGAGAAAAATTAGGAAAACGTTTGTGTCCGAGAGCGAGAAGAGGAAGAATCGTTTCCAACCTTTGAGAGTTCATTGGCCTGTTTGAAGTAGTTCGCCTCCTCTACATCGTCATAACGGACCAGGTTGGGAGAGACCTCTGCCAGCCTGGACCGGACCTCTTCCAGTGAATCGTAGGGCAACGTCACACCCGCCAACTGCAATCACAACAAACGCTCATAAAAATGTCGCTAAAGAACTTCTGAGTATAGATAGTGGACTGACTCTGACCTCAGAAATAGCTCTGATAATTTTCCAGTCATCTCTGGCCATGCCAGGCGGAGTGACAGCCAGCTTGGTGTGCTGGCTGCGGCCCTCAGTGTTGACATAGGTACCGTTTTTCTCTGTGTATGCAGCACCAGGTAGGATGATGTCTGCCATAGGAGCTCCCACGTCCCCATGATGGCCTGGAGGGGTGAAAATTCATCTTAAAAATCCCGGAATGGCTGAAATATTTGCCGTGTGTGCTTTCTTGTGTGCATACCCTGGTAGATGATGAGGCAGTCCTTTGGCAGGTCGGCTCTGGTGATGCAGCCAGCATCGGCTCCGAGCAGGAACAGGACTTTGGGTGGATTCTTCCTTATTGTGTCAACACCGGCCTTGTAGCCTAGATCTAAGGCAGCCACCTGACTGGCCACTCTACGCACAAAGCAACACTTACAACCTCATGTTCGTCATTCCACATTGATCTACAGCCTTGCAAAGCCGTACCTGTGCAGGACGTTGAGGACCTTCCAGCCGTTATCCACCCCGCTGCTGGTCCTGGCGTTCTGAGCGATTGTGGAGACGGCGCTCAGGATCGCAGCACCGTCTTCTCTCTGCAGTGCACTGCTTCCCACAACCACCACCGGATGTGTTGCGGCTGCGAGGACCTGCAGACGATGAGGAAAGGAGAACCTATATAGACCAGGGATATGAGATGTCCACAATGATCCGAGCGAGTTTGTGTGTCAGTCACCTGACTGAACGGATGCGTGCCATTGGCCAGCTCCTTCAGGACTGAACTCTTCTCTCCCAGGTGCTCATATGTATAAGTCAGATCAACCTGGTGGCCCACCAAGGCAACACGCAGCTCATTGTGAAGCCAGCTGCATACAAGAAAGAAGAAAGTCATGCAAGGCCTTGAAAAAGTATTATGTCAAGCACTTTCAAGGACTTTAGACAGAAATTAATCACTTACCTCTTGCGGATCCTGGCGTTGAACAGCGGAGCCTCATAGCGAGGGTTTGTTCCCACAAGCAGCAGGACATCACACTCTTCGATGCCGGTGATGCGAGAGTTCAGCAGGTAATTGGAGCGCAAGTCGGTGCTGAAGAGAGAGCAACGATTCAGCGCCGTTCGATTTTAGGAACAATGTGAAGTGAAAGGGAAGCGGAGCCTTCCTCACCCTGCTCCTGCCATGGGGAAGACCTCCTCGGTGCAGAGGCTCTCAGAGTCGAGTCTGTTGAGGAGATCTTTGAGGGAAACCAGAGCTTCGGCGTCCGCCATCCCTCCTGCGATAGCCGCGACCTCGCTGCCCTGAGCGCTCTGGAGCTGCGCAGGTAATCACATCAAATTAGAGCACGTAGCTAAACAGAAACCAGTAGAGTAAAGAAAACTTACAGCTCCTGCAACACGAGTGAGAGCATCCTCCCATGTGGTTGGCGTCAGCTGACCTGATTTGTCCTTCACCATGGGTTGGGTCAGCCTCTGCCTTTTCAGCCCATCGTAAGCAAACCTGTGAACACATTTAATTAATTGATTAAACATCTGTGGGAGGGGGACAAGTTCCTGTTTTGGTGTATTGGTGCATCACCTGGTTTTATCAGAGATCCATTCTTCATTAATGTCTTCATGCAGCCTGGGCATCACCCTCATCACCTCACCTCCTCTTGTGCTCACCACGATGTTGCAGCCCACAGCGTCCAACACGTCGATTGACTCAGTTTTCCTGCAAGAACGATGGAAATGAACAGAAATGTACCGTTTTGCATGGTCATAGAGGAGCACTAAACCCTGTTCTACCTCGTCTCCCATGGTCTGGCGGTGAAAGCGTAGGGTTTGGAGGTCAGCGCCCCGACAGGACAGACGTCTATGACGTTCCCGGACAGCTCTGACATGAACATCTTCTCCACGTATGTCCCGATCTGCAGCTCGTTTCCTCTTCCCGTTGTTCCCAGGTCTTCCACTCCGGCGATCTCGCTGGCAAAACTGGGAAACAATTCAGAAAAACAATGATTGAATCCTTGCCGATCAGCTGACCTGGTCAGACGGATGTATGGTTGACTCACCGGACGCAGCGTGTGCACTGGATGCAGCGGGTCATGATGGTCTTGATGAGCGGTCCGATATTTTTGTCCTCAACTGCTCTCTTCCCTTCTGTGAAACGGCTGCGGTCTGAGCCGAACTGCATGGACTGGTCCTGAAAACAGATTTCACTTTCCTAGCATCTACGGCTTAAGATCCTAATAAAGTCTTTCTTGTGGACAGAGGCAAACTTTACCTGCAGGTCACACTCTCCACCCTGATCACAAATGGGGCAGTCCAGTGGGTGGTTTGCCAGCAAGAACTCCATCACACCCTCTCTAATGGGTGACACGTTCACAAAGTTTATTTGCCATCTTCTAAATCCTAAAAGCATTGTACTGTGAAAATCACACAGTGGTCACTAAATCCTGTACCTGGCTTTGCGTGTCTTTTCCGAGTTTGTGAGGATATTCCAACCTTTCATGACGGGCATGGCACAGGCTGCCACTGGCTGGAGAGCACAAGCATACCCACATCTGTTATAAACGTTGTCATAAACCATCTCAAGGTGATGCCAAATAAGTTTAATACTACTTCACATTCAGCCCAATGTAAAAATACCTTCGGGGCTTTCTCGATCTCCACAAGACACATCCGGCAGTTTCCTGCAACTGAGAGACGCTCGTGGTAGCAGAACCTCGGGATCTGAATCCCTGCTTTCTCACAAGCCTGAAAAGAAAACCAATCAGCCATTCAGACCTCAAGAAAGAGCTGATATCTGTATTGGCCTGATCATAATGTCTCTTTCAGCTGATCAAAATAATCATCAGTTATTACATTTAGTAAATACTTTCAAATGAATCACGACACACAACTCTTTTAGTTTGCATCAAACCCGTCTGAGGATTCTTACTTGCAGGACTGTGGTCCCAGGCTCCACCTCCACTGGTTTCCCATCCACAAACACTTCCACCATGTTGCTGGCAGCACGCACAGCAGAGCGCACTAAAGATGCACAAAGAAAGTGAACGATTAGCTAAAACTGCTTCACTTGATCAGCAATTACAGAAACAAAATATTTGACATTTACTACTATGCTGCAAAAAAGTAATCAATTTTTTGCAGCAATAAGATAAAAAGATGTGATGTTTGGCAATAAAACTTAAATAGCAAGTGTTGTTGGATCTTACTGGGATTGGAAGGAGCCAGGCTGCCCTTTGCAGCCCCGGCAAGAGCTCGACCAACTGCTGGCAGTCGCAACATGACGCTGCAAGGCAAAATACTGAGGTTTATTGTGACATGCAACAGAATACACTGCATTGAGAAGTGAAAAAAATAAAGAGAAGATTTGTTTATTAAATTTCCAGAGATTCAAGTCATTTTCCTAGGTTTCAGACTGTTCCTGACTCAAATGCATGAAGTTGCTAAAACATTGTAGACATTTGAATATAAAACATTAATGCTTGACAGAAGTCAGGTGTTACTATCAAACTAAAAACAGGAAGATTAAGCTGTTTAACAAGAAAATTGAGAGGGATACTTTTTAGTCATTCTTTGTTCCAAAATATTATTGTAAACGTGTTAAGACTTGAAATTGTATTCATTAGTAATCAATGACAAGAAGAAGCTCTTGTAAAATGATAAAAGCAGAACAAAGCAGAGAAAGGCGAAAGGTGCTTAAAAATGTCTCTGACAACTGCAGAATGTGCTGTAAAAATAAGTAATAGAAGAAGTAATACTGACTAATGAAGCTGGTAACAGAGAAACATTATTAGTCTGAATCAATAGTTAGCTCCTGTCAACAATAACAAGTGTCTTTGCGCCCAAAGTGAATTACCTGACGTTTCTCCGACATTTGCAGGGGTAAGGACGGACTTAATGTTAGTCTAAGTTTTTAAAATGCTACTTAATGAATAACGGACTTTATTTAATAGAAAACGATGTGGTTACATGAATCTCCCAGGGAGCTAATAACGTTAGCTAACAGTACTCAAGGACACTGACAGTGAGGGTTGTTACACGGAACCAAAATAAACGCGCTTCAAAATATATTTTTTTCATCCGTCTTCTGCTTGCTTAACATATTTGTCTGCACCTGCATACATGTAAAATGTGTTGTTGGTTCTCACCTTTTGCTATTTGGCCTTCTCGACCAGAACAGCGGTGATGTTAGTTATTTCACCGGAGAAGCGACTATGGCGTCAACGGAAACGCTGCGGTTCACTTCCGCTATGCATCCTGAATTTTCACAATAAAAGTTTCTTTACCTATTAACTTTTTTTATTCAAGACCGACACTATCTGAATTATGTTTAATAAGTTTTATGCTTATTGGACAATTATTATTATTATTATTATTGTTATTATTATGAATGATTTTTAAAATATTTTTTCTCTATGTGTTTCACGAAAGAGGTTTTTAAAAATCTATTCTAACTTTATTCTCAACGTTCTGGTTTAGAGTGTGTGTAATGTAAGTAGTGAGTTGAATGAATGGCTTTCCTATTAAAGTTAAGCTTTGCAGGGTCCATCACATTTTTTTATACCAAGACAGCCACGCAGGCTGTCCGCATAGATTTTTTAAAATTTATTTAATTTGCCTATTTATTATTTGCAGAATTCTGACTTTAATCTCAGAATTTTGACTTGATTTGGCTACTTAGCAGAATCACCTTAAACCGACATGTTCCTCCAGAAAGTGAGTTCTGATCCTGCGCAACATTGATTGATCTGCATTACCTTTTTTGGAAACGTGTGTGTTATGAAGCATGAATTATGGAAAAGTTCTTAAATTATTTCTCATCGTACTTTTTAAAATAACAAAATATGTTTAGATATGTAGGCTTTTGAGATCTACTATATTGCACTGAAATCTCCTAAATTGTGTCCGAAACTCTTTGTTTTTCCTAGATTTTCAGCTTGACGCAACAGTTCCTCTGTAATGAAGCCTTGTAAGTTTTTAACACACATTTTTTCACTAGCACGCATCAGGTTTCACTGATAACTTTACGGAAAAGGGGTTGTAGAACGACTGGAAATCACAGACTACATTTCCCATGATGAACTGGGAGAATTTACCGGAAGTAACTACGTGTGCACTTTCGCGACAGTCCAGGAAGCGTTTTCCAAGCAGCTACAGAGTCTAGAAGGGTAATTGTTTGTTTTCGAGGAGGATTAAACCAAAATTAGGTAATTATTCATTTGCCAAATGATTTTTTGTTAATTAAAATATCAGCCAGGTGCCGGTTTTAGATAGAACTAGACAGGCCCTCTCTAATTCTCAGACTTGTTAGCAACAAGCTAGGTAGCTGGTGTTTGTTAGCAAACAACGTGAAATAAAAACGATGTATAATATTTTATGGCTTGTGAATGAGTATATTTTGATCCAGTACAGTCAAGAAGGGATTTTACTGGTATATATATTATAAGAGATGCATAATTCGTAGGTTTTGATTAAGCATTGTATATGTAGCAGTTGGAGCTCGTGCTACCTCTCTCATTTAGTTTTTAGCTCCTTATTAATGGTTTCTATTTGATATAAGTATCATTATTTGAGTTGTGTCTGAGTCACAATGCGAGTGTAGACATGTATAATGCATGTAGCTGGTTATGTATTATGAAATTGTACTGTTGGAGAAGGTTTGTAAAACATGATACAACTATACTGCAGATAAATGTTCTGCAAGATTTATGTAAGCTGCTTTAAAACTTAATGTATGTGATAACAATACATGTTCATTACATTTTCAGTTATGAATATCCACAGTGCAACTGGTATGCAAGTAGTATGGCAAGACAAAAGTGACGTGAAAATGGAGGAATCCCGCATGAGAGAGTTGTTAACTCAGATTTTTGATTGCTGCCTTTCTAAACCTGCCGTTTTCTGATTTGTGTTCAGGCACCATGCTGCCGACTACCTCGCCACAGAGTAACGGCGACCCCAGCTCCAGGGATGCTGCCCGCCACACAGCAGGTGCCAAGCGCTACAAATACCTACGGCGACTTCTCCATTTCAGACACATGGACTTTGAGTTCGCCTTGTGGCAGATGCTCTATCTGTTCACGTCGCCACAGAGGGTCTACCGCAACTTCCACTACAGGAAACAGACAAAGGACCAGTGGGCAAGGGATGATCCCGCATTTCTGGTCCTTCTCAGCATCTGGCTGTGTGGTAAACCTGAACTTGTTGCATTTGATTCATAAATTAAACATTTAAATTAGCGCAATTCACATTTCTTTGTTTTTGCAGTATCAACGATCGGTTTTGGTCTTGTTCTGGAAATGGGAGTCGTGGAGACTTTGAAGCTGCTGCTGTGGGTGGTCTTTGTCGACTGCATAGGTGTTGGTCTGCTCATATCAACCCTTATGTGGTGAGTTACCGTGGTGATTAAAAAAACCAAAGCGATCGCTTACAGACGCGCTAAAATGTAATTTTCTTTTCCAGGTTTATCAGCAACAAATATCTGCTGAAACACCCGAGCAGAAGCTTTGACGTCGAGTGGGGTTACGCATTTGATGTCCATCTAAATGCTTTCTACCCACTTCTAGTCATTCTGCATTTTCTGCAGCTTTTCTTTATCAACCGTGAGTATGTTGTTTCCTTCTTGCTGTGTTGCACTGTGTGGATCTGCAGACAAACTCTTTATGTGGATCTGTTGGGGGGTTTTTTTTGTTTTTGTTTTTCACAGATCTCGTGGTAATAAACTCAGACTGGTTCCTGGGTTACTTTGTTGGGAACACTTTGTGGCTCATCGCCATCGGTTACTATCTCTACATCACCTTCTTGGGCTACAACGGTGAGACTTATGCATATCAAATTGATTCTGCCTTGCAGGAAACAAAAATGTCTTTTTCTGCCACAGGGTAGAATTTAGGTGAAGGTGTGTTTTTAACGGTTTCTTTCTTACAGCTCTGCCCTTCCTGTCGAACACTGTGGTGCTCCTCTACCCCTTTGCTCTGCTCGGCCTCCTCTACCTCCTCTCTATATCTCTGGGCTGGAACTTCACCCAGGGTCTCTGCTGGTTTTACAAGTACCGAGTCCAGTAGGAACCTTTTCAATTTCTAATCGGATGCAAGCTGGTTCCAGATGAACTCAAAACAAACAAAAAGAAAAAGAGAAAAAGTCACCGACTTTCTGTTTCTAGCTGAATGTTACTGAGAGAGACTTCTGGCTGACTCTTGGAGAACTGAGACTCTGGCTTGATTGAGGCTGAGCTGGCTCCTTTTGGTTGTGTCAGCTCTTCTGGTGAACTCCAGTAAACGGCGACGTGTTTGTACTTTCTCCAGACAAAAAAAAAAAAAAAAACTGGACAAACCAGACGTTCATCAATGTCCTCCTTGTGTGACTGCTGAATTGTTGTAATATAAGCCGAAAGGTGTAATTTTGAAGAAAAAACAATGTTGGTTTTTAGTTGTGTTAAAAAAACAAACAGATAATCCTGCTTGATGAAGTGGAGACACATGGGATGCAGACGTTTTTTTTTCTTTTTTCCTTAAGTTGTACATTCCAAAGCACTTTCAATAAAGGGTTTTATTAACTTAAACTACCTCAGTTTGGGTGCTTGGAGGAGAAACCCACATCTCCCTGTAGTTCTTCAACATGTGTAAGCCTTCTTTCTACTGGGGATTTTTAAAAACAGTTTTCTTGTGATATTCATTGGAGTTCCCATCAAATCTCTGGAATGTCAATGTATCAGCACTGATTTAAACCTTAAGAATTGATTAAGGTTTAAGTCTCTTCTGACTGCCTTAGTTATCATTGAATCTTCGCCTGAAGGGTTTTTACTTAAATTGTTTGTAATAAATTATCTCACTTTTGCATTATGGAGAATCATGTACAGGATTTTAAAGCAAAAACAAAAGAAATTTGATGCATTTTAGAACTGGAGTCTAACATAAAATGTCCAAAAATTGAGATCCTGGGAATACTTTGCAAATGCACTGTAGCATCATAACATGACAAGTTCATGCAAGAAAAAAAGCAACAAAAAAAAAACACACAAAAAAAAAACAGCTCACTTGCTAAATATGAACTAATTTATACTTTTAATGCCAAATTCAATTAATGTTATAAAACCCACACAGATGAAGCAACTCTTAATTATGATCATAACGAAAAGAATTGGCCAACAGGTTGGAACTGACAGAAAACCTGTTTCAACAGGCTGCTTCAGTTTCAATGGTTGCAGCTTGAAATGATTTTAGGTTGCTACGAAGTGCGAGTGCAGTTTATTTCAAAATTGATCAAAATTTACCTCATTACTAGAAGCCAGAGAATAAAAGCTTTGATTAGATTTTTTTTTAGATCTTACAATCACAGAAAAGGTGACGGTCAAGGGAGTTGGTGTATTCATAAAAACACAAAAAACATCTGTATGTGAAAGCAGAGGTTTATTTTGCAACTATAGTTCTGCATCCTTCATCCATTCGTTTCTGTTCATTAAAAAGAATGAATCACAAAAATCTGTTGGTAGAGGAGAAAAAAAAAAAGAAACATTCACACCGTTGTACTGTCTTAATGTTAAAATATAATCCAGAGCAACCAATTGACAGGGTTAAATTTTAAAGTTATAGAAAGAAAAAAAAAAAAGACCCAATCAGTTGTTAACGTTGCAAAGTTTTTTTTTCCTCTTTATGCAGATTAATGCAGGCTGAAGGATTCTGAAAAATGTTTGCTCTAAACCCAAAAGCTCGTTTCAGGTTCTCCTCGTGTTTCATGGTGATGTTTCTACTTTACGGCGTCGTACAGCATTTTCTTCAGCTTCTCCAGGTCAACTGTTTTCATGATGACGACCTTGTGCTCCTTCTTCAGGCACTCTATGTAGTCCAGCACCATCATACCCCGGGTGTGTTTCCCATTCAGCTCCACTGTCACTGCCACCTGCCGGAGGAATCACTTTTAACCAAGCTGGGATTTAAAAAAAAAAAAAAAAAGTAGCGACGGAGGCTGACCTTCTCACTCTCCGTTATGAAGCCGTCGTCGACCGCAGCGGCAAGCGCGAACACGTCGCAGGGATTAAAGCCTTGCCCAGCTGTTACTTCTTTTTGATACTCATCTGAACGAGCTTTCTGCGCACACATTGAGCAAGACAATGCAGCTGCTGCAAACAATCGCAAAGAAATTGCGTTATACTGAACTTACCTTCATTGAAAGCTCTGATATCTTCCTGATGAAGGCAGCCTTCTCTGTCTTTACGGACAGCCACTCGTCCCAGAAAGACTAGAAAAATAATTTAAGTAAATATTTAGTTGCATTCAATTGTTTCCATCTTTTTATTAAAGCCCACATGACATTTGTCACACATTTAAAACTATCCTGCGTTCTTATTTGAATTGTATTCTTGCCTATCTTTGATTTTGGTGATGCAAATGGCATTTTTACAGATTATGGGTTTTTTTTTTCTTCCAGTTTTCCAAATGCCTTTTAGACTACATAGAATAATTTCTGTCCTTTGTTCTAATTTTTGAGAGAACGTGATGCATCAAGGCGGGTAGAATTTCTTTTGTTCCATTTTCCTTCTCTTAAACCTTCTTATGTAAGTAAAATAATTAAACAAGGATTAAAGCAGTAAATCTTCTTATTCATTGCGTTTGTGTTTTAGGTCTCACCCATGGGAGGCTGCTCCTGCAGCTGAACTCCCACGCAGCGATGTAGGTGGGACAGGTGTAGCGGTCCAAAACGATGAAAGCCGCTTCAGGGTCGGCCACAAAGTTGAACTCACCACACGAAGTGGTGTTACCCCGAGCTGTAAGCGTGGATAAAGCAGGTGGGTAAATAAAAGAGTCTCCAGGGGTTGAATTTCTATAAAAAAATAAATAAAAAAAAAGTTTGCCCACATTCGGTGTTTCCTCCCATGATGTAGAGCGCTTTCAGATTTTTGGGGAAGGAAGGGTCCAGCTGCACAGCGACTGCAAGGTTAGTCAGGGGTCCAGTAGCCACAAGGATCACCTGCAAGCCACGATAAATATAAATTTGGAGCTTGAGGCGGACCGTGCCGAAGGCGGTTTTGCGTCTGTGGTGACAAAAAAAGCGTGATTTTCCCACCTCTCCTGAATTTTCCCTTGCAATTTTAAGCATCGCCTGCGCAGCTGTCTTCTTCTGCAGCAGCTCCACACCTGGAGCGTCTGGGTCTGGGACGTCCCCCAGTCCGTCTTTCCCCTGATAATCCGACGCATGCTGTTTTCTGTCCAGCAGAGGCTTCGAGAAACCCTCATAAACTGGAATCTGTTGGACAGAGCGTGTAATTGTAAAACATCCAGCAAAGTGAACAAACCAGACCAACAAAACCTCTGTGTCGACGTACGTCCAGCCTGTTGCAGACTTTCAGGACTCGCAGGGTGTTTGTGAGGACGTTCTCCAGAAGAGTGTTGCCATGGGTGCAGGTGATCCCCAAAACCTCCACATCTGGAGCAGTGAGGGCGATCATGATGGCCTGAGCATCATCGACTCCAGTGTCAACATCGAGGATCAGCTTCTTCATTCTACAGTAAATGTGTGAGTATATTATAGTCCTTTCTGAAAAGTGCCGATAGGACTTTACAATTTTTACAGAAAATTTGAATTGACATATTTAAATGCAAAGTTTGCATAAGTATTTTGACTAGAGATTTGAAAATGGCCATTTTAATGCATTTTAATATGAGTGCATAACACTAATGAGATTTGAAGCATTTAGAAGCACAACTGATCTGATGATGTAAATCAGGTTCCATATGTAATTAAAATTTGAGATAAAGTTTCGTTATCATTCAAGTGTTGAGTTAAAATTCAATTTTGCATTTCAATTTATATCTGATAATTAATTCGAACTGTATTTAGATTGAAATTGAAACGTGCTTTATATCTTACATCTGGGCAAAGATGGGTTTAAACATCAATATGTATTATTGGAAATGCATATCAATTCTGCTGCGTATAACTTTGTCTGCAGACGTCTGATTCACAGGTGTAAGCAATCAGGTCACCATGTTTACGCAGATTGCGGAAAACTCACTAAGTAAGGCAGACTTGCATCATAAATAACTTGGACTGCTGTGGTAGCGTGCAAAGCAGCTGGATGAACTGGATAAAATTGAGATAAATTCTTCTTGTTTTAGTTCAGAGTGCGTTCTTTATTGCTTTAAATCACTTGGTTTTGTTTTGGAGGTTTCAGTAAAAGAACAAGCATTGATTTTACATTTTAAGTGTAAGAAAGTAATGTTTAAAAACTGTCAAAGAACCATGCAGTAATTACACATTACAAGCTTGTAAGGTAATCCATTTTCTTATAAATTTCGTTGCTGTTTGAAATGGGTGT
>NW_006800237.1:0-95917 GCF_000485575.1 Poecilia formosa
TGTTGGACAGCTCGTCCTGACGGAGGGCTCTTAGCCAAGGTCAAAAGGAGCCAAGAGAAAATGCCATCCTGGATGTGCTAGATGTTCTTCAACTTTAACACAAAGTGAAAGTGATTTATATTCAAGTATATTCTCAGTTACACAGGATAAAATTAAAAGTGATGTGTATATTTTTTTCTTCTTTGTCACAAAGGCAGATGAATTATTTATATTCGCCGAGGCCTTTAACCACAAACGGAGCAGCTATAAATGTGACCCAAGGGACGGGTTAATAAACTGAAATGGAAACAGTCTCTTAAAGTAATATTAAATGATAAATTATGCCTACCTTTTCAGACAAGGCCCCTCTTTGCCCTCTGGGGGACACTGTTACTCAGAAAAATAACATGCAGCTGTGTTTATAATTCCTACCTCAGTCAGTTTTGGTTGGACATTAGGAGACGTCCTGTCCCATAGTCTTTTGTTTAAGCTCAAATTGTAACCTGGCTGGGTTAACTGGTATGGAGCGCGGAGCTTCAGGGCAGGAGCATTAGCAGGAATTTAAAGGAGTTGCATGTCCCAGTTCCGCAGCTGGATGTGGGTTTGTGGCTACATGTCATTTAATAAGGCTTCAGGTATTATTTTCTCAGGTTTTCGCTTATAGAATGATGTGCAATCCATCATGCTCAAGACACAGTAGTCCTCCATGGACGCTCTTTTCTGTAGTAACTGCAGCAGGGGAGGCGCTAAAGTCACGTTTGATGTTTTCTTTTTGAAATAAAACAAAAATTAAACAGCAATTTAAGCATAACAATAGAAATAAATTATCTTCAATATCATTTGAACTTTTAGTCAGAGTGAGATTTTGAGTTTCTTATTGATAATTTAGACATCATATGACCTTGTTAAATGTGCAGAATTAGTTGTCTGTTAATGCAGTTATGCTGCTTCTACTGGAGCTTGTGGAAAGAGCTTGATGCAGGTTGGTAATGACAGATAATGCACCGTAAGTACTGGACATCTAGATCTGGCTCGGCCTTTTTCTAGTCTACATCCTGATTTAGTTTTTTCCTCTTTATCAGATACTCCTGTCGCCACAGACAGACTGCCGGGCTAAAAAAAAAAACATCCACAAGAGAACCAGTTAGTGACTTTGTGGGGTTTTTTTTTTAAAGAAGATATATCTATTCAGTTTAGATTTAAATTAAAGTTAATGGATATTTATTACCTCTTTATTATCTTTTTTTTAATGCCATTTTCTTTTTTGTTGAAGCTATCAATAATCTTGTCAAGTGCCACTGACATTATTTTTGATTTTAGGTGTGAAACTGCATCCTTTACAAGTTACCAGAAGTAAAACGTATTTATTCATTTGTTTGTTTTGGTTTCTGTTCTGTGCAAAGTGTTACCCTTGTATGTATGGAAAAATGCTCTATTAATAACGTTATCGATTTTAATTACAGTCGTAAAGAATAGGCATGAATTTTCACACTTTGAAACATGCTCAGTCACTTTCTGTTCACAGACAGGAAAAAGTCCCCAAACTCGACTCTGAAGCTCAGAAACACACTGAACGTATTCACATCGATGCCGGAAACAAAGACTGAAACTGAGATGTTAATCGCTATAACAGATTTTTAAGTCCATATTTTAATGAGATCGCCATATTTTGACAAGAGTGATCAAATCACTTGCGGTTAAGCAACTTTTTAACTTTGTAATTTGTTTCTTTGTTTAGACAGGAGTGTTTTCAAAGCTTCTGTTTCACCCGGTATCGTGCTGAACGCAAAACACACACGGACCTACAAACACACGTCTAAGGAACATTTACAGTCCCAAATTCACTCAGTCTGCATATTTCGGACTGATAAAACACAACCAGAGAAAACTCATGCACACAGGGTGGGAACATGGAAACCCCAAACAGCTTTTGTTTTTCATGTCAACATTTCAACACAACATTTAGAAATCATTTTATTTTGTGACTCAAGAAATATTTTACAAGATTTTTTACATTTCTAAGTTAGCAAATTAGGACTATGGTACTTACACGCTCATATTATTTGACAACACTCCTTTTTGAACTTTGAACTTGTTTTAAGGATGAGTTGACGTTTTGAAAGGATTTGGTGAAAGCAGAGCTTTTCGGCGAAAGGTCAGATCTGTGTGTTTGTGCTCATTTCACCCTTCTTTGAAAAAGAAAGCTGTCTGGGGGAAAGGATATTTTCCCAAAGAGTCACAAAGGTGTACGTTTCTTCAGATATTTAGGATAAGTAAAATGCATTTTCTAAAATGAGGATGAGACGATATGATTAAAATCTCTTTTAATATCTATTCAGTGGTTTTTTTTTTTCATTTGTTTTGTTTTCTTTGTACCTTGGATGAAGCACCAAGCCTCCTAAATGTGAATTTTGCTTTTGTGCAACAGCATCACAGGTTTTACCAGCAATATGAGCAACTGGATCATCAGCATATATCCAATATGAGAACAAACATCTGGACGACAAAACGGATGGGACTAGATACGGTTCCTGGTGGAATTCCTGTTCCACATTTTTTTTTTTTTTTTTTTAAACACGACCAATAGCCTGGGTATTTTAGAAAGCAGAGATGGTTAACTCTTTTTGCACTTTATGTTTTCATGCCAACAAAAATGTCATATTTATAAAAAAACAATAAAAAACAACAACAACAAAAAACGCTTTCTAGAGGGAAGTTGTTTTTTTTTTTTTTTTTTACAAATCCTCTTAATCTAGTGGATTATCTGGACTGTATATTCTAAGATTATTAAAAAGATACAGAATCCTACTTTACACTTGCCAACTGTAGCTTTCTGTGCTAGACATCGCCACAGCAATGAGACGGTTCATTTTGAAAGTTGAAAATATTTGAGGGTAAAAGTAAGAACTTTAAACAAAAATCACAGGGCAGAACCTGCTGGGTTTCTTTCAGGAACTTATCACATTAACTCTTGCGTCTGTGGGATTTCTGCCTTTTTTTTTTGTTTTAGAGAACTTAATCATTTCATCACCTGTGCCACCCTTGACCTGAAAGTGGTGAAGTATTAAAGTGCTGCAAAACCACTTTTACAACAAAATTTAGATGACCCTCTAGACACCGACTGCGTGCAACAAAGGAGCCATAAATCCGAGAAATGATATCCTACAAAGAAAAATACCCAGTACTGCAGATCCCAGGCTTTTTGCTAACTGCGAACGTAGCTGCCAGTATTTCACCGCGTGGTAACAGCGTTGATGTCCTCGGTTTGGACAGATGACAGAGCTGAAAGAATGAGCGATGGTTTTACATTATGGAAAAGTTTGTGGGATGGAGAGTGGGGCCAAAGATTGTTGTTTTTTTTTTTTCTTCTTCTCTTGAGGTCTGACTGTGGATCGAAGCCTACATGCCTTCCCCCTCTCCGCTCGGGTCCGCTGCGGCCCTCTGCAGCCGGCCAGAGCTCTGATCTTCACAGAAACAGGCACTAAAGCCAAGAGAGACAACGTCATAAAAGCCTTACATAAGGGTGATAATGAGTTTTGACAGGCAAACCAGAACATCAGGTTTGAATCACCTTTTTGGTCCAGACAGGCGAGTGCAACAAAACTCAAAAACACTGCTGCTTTTGAGCAGAATCCCTGCTTTCCCCCCACATTTAAAGTGGAATGAGAAAAAACTGAAATTAAATTTCTTAAAAGACCCATCCTCCTTTAATGGCCATGATATGTTGGGTATTTGATCGTGAAGTTGCCTGGATTTACCTTTGCAGCCCACAGACTCCAGCAGCCGGGAGAAAACAAAAACAAGAGGCTGCTGTTCATTACATCTGCTCATAATTGTGAAACTTGGTGTTAATCTGGAAACATTCCTCTCAGATTTTCACCTTTAAATTGGTTTGTATGATTTTATTCTCATATTTTTTTAATGGAAGCTTCAGTTTTGAACCACACTGCTCTGTAGACAAAAAAAAAACAACAACAACAAAAAAAAAAACTCCCAGGTCTGAAGAAACAGCAGACCTGGAGGGGCTATGTCCCTCCAGGTCTAAATGTTCAAGGCTGATTTTTTTTATTTATTTTTTTTAATAAATTCCTGTCAGAGCAATTTAGGCTTTGCTTTAATTTCTGGTCCATGGAACCTGTTAGAAATTAGCCAAAATTATGTCTCAGCCTCTTAAGTCAGAATTCATTACAGTGCTAAAAACAGTACTGGACAAACAGGAGCTAATAATGGTGAAAAGTAATCATTTTTTGCTTTCTAACCCAATACAGAACAGCAGTGGATGGTGACAGTGAACCCATTCACAAAGGGAACATGGCAACGCCTAACGAGAGAGAGAGAGAAAAAAAATAAATAAATCGGCTCAACGCTGCGGTTAATAGTCCTGCATTTTCTGGTTTTTGAATCTGTGAAAGAAAAATACATCAGCTGCTACTTCATCTCTCAGGAAAGTGTAAAATTATGGTAAGTGGACCACACAGCTTCCCCGCTACATGTTTTCATACATAAATAGCTTACAGATGTCTCACTAGCAGCGTCCAGCTTTCTGCGCGAGGACGGCAGCGCAGCGGCGGAATGACTGTGCACTTGACCAAACGGCTTTTAATCCCATCACTTAATCGCTACTAATACAGGAAGCATTTCCAAATAAAGGGCTGCTGAACTTGGAGCCTTTTCCATAATCATTAATCTCTTTGCTGGAGTGTTCGAGGCTCCAGCTTGGTTCCTGTGTCTGGTTTCTTTACGAACAGCAGAGGCTTCGGCTCTTAACTCTGTGTACTCTGGCAACCCTCTGCTCCTGCGGCGACGGTGCGGTCGCAGCGGTTCCTCCTTCCAAAGAGACACTTATTTTTCACCTCCTTTACAAAACATTAGGACATTCTTGTTTCTTGTGGCTGATAAAATGCACACAACGCCGAGTTTTGACACGGACATGAAAGTGGGTTTGTTTGAATGGGAAATCTATCCCTGCTCTGATAACAATCAGACGGGCAGAGAGTTCTTTGTCTTTGAAGACGAGACTTTGACCCCGCGTGTGAACCGTTTTTTTCCAAACAGTCCTATAGATTCTTAGACAGATGGGTTCCTCGTTTTCAGACGGCGGGTTTTCTCTTGGCCGGGCGCGCAGTGTGAAAAGAACATTTGTCAGAATAGAGATCTGACAGGTGTTCCATCACAGAAAGCATTTTCATCCATTCCTTTAACTACGCCTGTTTTTATTTTCCTCTGGGTTTTGTGAGGGTGGAGCTCAAACCATCTGCCGTGTGGGAGGCTTCAGCCTCCAATAGCTTCGGAGGTCAATTTCACAAGTTTTGATATTTGAGATATGGCAAATATGATTCTGGAACACAAAATGTTCTTTCAAAAGAAAGATTGTAAGCAAGGAAGGATTGACGTAGTAGATAAAACCAACAAAAAGTACTGCAGCTGCTTAATGCCGTCAGTAGAAACATTTTCGGATTCTGAAATTCATGATTAACTGCTTTAATTTAGCAGATTTAATTTTACAAACATCTAATTATTTCAAGAGAAGTGAATTGAAGGAAAGGATTAGCAAGGTTGATGCAGCTGTATATAAAGCTGCGGTTCAGTTGCTTTTTATTTCAAAAGTAAATAAATACATAAAAATGAACATATTCCACTTCAGACAATAAAATTTGTGATATATTCAATTTAATCTAGTGGTATGGATACATAAGTATGTAATGGATAACACAATTTCAGTCGCCCAGGAGAGTGTCGTCACTAAATGCAGTAAGGCACAATTTCAAAAACCTCTCAGTAACGTGAAGTATGTCAAATTTATAGTATGCCAGCTTCAGGCCTAGTCAAAGCAAAGTCCTTATTCCAAAACATGTCGAGCTTACATGTAAAGACAACAATGCAGTCGGCCGCTATATAGTCATGTCTAGTCGACTCAAAAAGCTCAAAAGTCTAATATAGTCAAAGTTACATCTCAAACGATTATAAATAATTCAAATAAACGTGATTGGGCCGTCCCCAGGTTCATCTTTTATGTCCTGAAGCATGGAAAGTTTAACATCTGCCTCCGCAAACCAGAACAACAAAACTCTGCTACATTTCCGACAGAGATAAAGGTCATTTTAATACGAATTTCTCTTGTTTTCATGAGAACTCGTCTCCAGTTTCCCGAAAACCCCCTAATGGATCCTGTGGGACACGCCGAGTTAAACGAAAATCCACACAGCAATGCTTCCCTTCATTTAAGCCTCATTTACGGCAAATTCGGTGGATATTTAGCCCTAATAGATTTCTAAAATAAAGTCACTTCCCCCAGTCTTCGACGGCCTCTAAATGTGATTTATGTTTTGCATAAATGCACTTTGAATCGTCATGTATCTATTAACAGCCAAATATTGTTTTGTGCTTGTGTTACAAAACAATTGCTTTCATTTCCTTAGCATTTATATTTTAGCCCTGTGGCCAAATTGACTTGATTTAAAACAAACAGATTTAGCCTAAATGCAAATCTAAGATAATGGAAACACCTGACATTATAGCTGAAATGTTCTTTTGGGCTCCTGTCATTACAAACCTAATATACCTTTTCTATTAGCGAGCGGAAGAGCAGGGTCAGAGGGATGTTGTTTCGCCCGCCCCCTTCGACCCCTGATAAAGAACAACCTCAAGGGAGGCGGATGTTCGTCATTAGTGGAGCAGGGTGCCATCGGGCGCCGACTGAATAGTTTCCTCCTGAAACGAGGCGGGTCAAGAGGTCAGTTGGTATACTGACCTGTTCAATAAGCAGTTTCCTACGACAGGTTGCACAAATGGAGCATTATCCAGATTTATTTTCATAGAGTGGCTGCGACAGAATCCATAACAACTCATCAGGCTTAACTTTATTTTCAGCCCTGATACGGACAGCATGTTCCAGCTCATTTTTAATATACATATATGCACTAAATTACTCATTCGTCCACCCAGAGCTTCCTATTTTCCTCATCCCTTCATCAGCTAAAGGTGATTGCATTTTGGCAGGAGACATACGGACGGCTTCCACACTCATTTGTGAAAGAATAGGTTGCTCTCAAGAGCTCGGTGAATGCCAGATGGTAAATTCAAAAGATGCTCCTTGTGCAGTGAGTCAAATCATGAAATTTCCTCTCTTATAATTATTCCATAGCCAGCTGTTGGTGGCATTTCCAAAAACGTGTGGATTTTTCGGTCTGCATTGTCGTTTTTAAGAAGCTGGGCTCGGCTCCTGAGGTCCGTCGATCCAGGCTTTTTCACCCAACATCAGTTTTTAGTCTCAGACATGTCCGTCTCTTGAAGAAAATTCCCCAAACTATTTGTCATGATCCGTGTTTCTGTGTTTAGTTTTGACTTTTTCTATGTGATTCTGTTTCCCTGTGAGTCTTTGTCCTGTCCCCCCGTTGATTGTCTCCCAGGTGTGTCTCATTCCCTTGATTACCTCGTGTGTATTTAGTCTCACCTGTTGTCTGTGTTCTTCGTTGGGTCCTTGTCTAACGTCAAACGTATGTCTTAGTTCGTCTTATGCTTTCCAGTAGAACTGTACAGTCCTGGTTTGCTAAGCTCAAGATTCACATTGTCAGTTGCTACCGGTTGTTAGCTGTGAGCTAATTGTTCCTGCCGTGCTGCCTGACTTGGACCGTGTTGAGCCACTTCTTCATTAAATCATCATCTTTTCACCATAACCTGGGTCTCAGCGTTCTCTCCTCCCCACTACCACCACCATTCATGACACTATTCCAATCAACCCTCTCCTTAAGCGCTATAGAGAATCCTTTCCAGAAGTATGAATGCAGATGAGCAAATACGGTAAACAGATTTTTATTTTTTTTAAAATTGTTAGATTATATTTAGCTGAAAAGATTAATATAAGAAGGCAAGAACTGGATTGAACAACAGTTTACAGCAAAGTATCATGGAAAAGTTGGGATTGAGGTGTTTTTGTTTTGTTTGTTTTTTTATTGATTCTGGAACATGCTCTAAAAAACTACTGGGTTATACATTTCACCAAAATACTGGCTTTATACTGTTGGGTAGCTTTAACCAAATTGAGTCCAAATAAATGACCTGGTTTGTTGGGTCAGAGAGGAGCCTAAAAGCAACCAGATTGTTACTTTGTGTATTACAATGACCTGGTTTTACCTCATCGCACCTCTCTCAGAGGACCAGAAAAGAAATGGTTAGGTGGTTAAGTTAATTACTTTAGTCAAAAAGTTTGTTCACTTACAATAGTTACAGGCTTTTACCTCAGCTTATGCTTCCCGCTTTTACCTGCCTGCCCACCTTCTGTCCTCTCATGATTCCCTGAACTTACCCACTTTTGCTCTTTGAAACATTCACACCTTCACTCAGGTGTTCAGCCTGCAGGAAGAGGGTTTCATACTTACCTTCAGCACCGTCGCTCCTGCATTTCCAACCGCCGCTCACCATTTCACTATCCATCCCGCCACACAAGATTTACAATCCATCATCGTTATAAGACCTCCTGTAATCATTCTGCTGGTCTTTTAGCCCAGACCTACCTGTAAAGATACAATGATTAATATTTCTATAACCAATCTTTTAAACGGAAATCACTTGTCACCATTTCTTGCTTTTTGGGTCAAGAAACAGAAAAAGACACTGTGGGTTTGAGAAGACGGAGTCGACACAAAAGCAGTAAAGCGCTGGTCCAGAAGTACGTTCAGTACAGATAGTAGCTAATAATAGCTTCATTACTGACTTCATATAAGAAATAAACAGTTAAATCTACTGGATCAAATCAGTACATATACTTGGAGTCGCAGCTCTTTCATCAGTTTTGTACAGAAAAGGGGCAGAGTTTTACAAACCAATAATCGCTTACAGTCTAAGAGGCAAAGTATTTATTCATTTACACTTATTATAGTATGATTAAGTGAATAATTTGTGAATGTGGCAAGTTGGGGTTTTGATAGTTTAACTAATAAGGTGAACTTTGTGTGTCAGATTGCAACTTTTTGTGGCCAAAAAAGGTGAAGGAATGCGCTGCGCTCTGTGCGTGTTTCCTACCGTTCGTGGCCGATGACAGTAACGCAGATACAGGGGTGGCTGGAACGGAGGAGACATGCGATTGCTATTTGGTGCTGAACATCAGTCCCTGTCGTCAGGAGAGTCGCTCGTCTTTATGGCTTCTGGTTCTCGGATGAAAGTGTCTCGGGGGCTGGGGGAGGGTGTGGAGAACAGAGCGGGCAAATGATGCACAGAAATGACACTTGTGAGATATGACAGAGCCTGAATGGAAATACTGCTGGTGCTTATCAGGTACAGCCAGTGGAACATGATTACTACCGACTGGCAGTCTAACAAGGTAATTTAAACACTGCCACCCGAATGCAATCTCATCTCGGTTTTTGCCTGAAGGCCGCTTCTAACACAGCTTTAGAGCCTCTGGTGAAATTGTTGCCTTGCCATCACATCAATGAGCCTATTAATCCCTGACAGGAGAGCACGACAAACCTCTTACGTCTATAATTGATTAATTATGCCTGTTAAAATTCACAAAGATCATTCAAACAGCACTGAGAGAAAAACATTAAAACATAAACATCCCTGATTTGTTGGCTGCTCATGCTCGAATGGGACACTTCTTCCTAATATCCTTCCAAACTCAAAATGAATCTATCAACAAAGAGTGTGAAGGGGGTTTAAAATGTTTCCAGTTTTCATCTCCGGATAATCACTCCCAGCAGCAACCGCGAGGTTTCTGCTTTTTGAGCAGTTTGTATAAGCGGCAGTGCATGTAGGAGTTCTCACCTTTCACTGTATTAACATATTAGGTTTGCACTTGAAACTGCTGCTTTCATAATTGCATTAATTTTCTTTTTTTTTAACCCATTTAAAAAAAAAATTATTCAAGGTATGTATATAGCATTTGATGTAAAAATGTTAATACGAACATTACTTTCAAAAATTTGCCATCACACCAGCTTCTTTTTTTTTTTCTCCTAAAAATAAAAATGATCGCGAAACACTTGAATGTGACAAAAAATAACAAGCAAAAGAAAACTTCTGAGTAAGCATTGTTTGGTAGCGAGTAGATCCAAAGGCAGACAGGCTGAGGCAATATGTTAACGTATGCGATTAATTAAAAATAAAAAAGAACTTACAAACTAGCAGGAGGACAGAAAGAACCAGTTACCAGAACAAGGTATAATGGGAGGGGCCTGAGAAAGAGCACCATATAAATACTGAGAGAGAGGATGCTGGAACAATGGACCAGGCTGATTAACAAGTTGCAAGTGAGAAGGGGGAGAGCAGAAAGCAGAGTGATGAGAGAAAGAGAGAGAATTATTAGATATAGATAAATAGATAGACCATCACGAACCACACTCCATACCAGTAAGTGGAGGCAATGCTACTAACAGTTTGTGCCAACAGCCAGTAAAACCAAGAAGAAAAAGAGAGGGAGAGAGAATGACAAGGGAGGGAAGAGGAGAAAACATACACAGGCAAAAATGGAAATCAAATTTAACAAAGACAAAAAACTGAGCACAAGAAATAAATAATAAACTAAAATAATAAGAACTAATGTAGAACAGAAACAAAGTTGATCTGATAGGAATAACAAAATAACAAAATAAGAATATACAACCCCAAAGCAACATGAGATCCAGACGGAAACACATTATTTTTTTACACAATATTAGTTGTAAGTATAAGGCGACGTCTCGTATAGTTTTCCTGGAAATGATAACAAGCAGAAATCACATTTGTTCGGTGAGATGCTTAACTTCTTCACACAAATATCATATCATGAAAAACATCCTGAGTAACGAAATAAAAAATAATTATCTAAAAATCAGATTTTTTTGTAATATAAAGTTAAATAAATAAAATAAAAAGAGGCTTTTGTAATACAATAAATATGACATAGTGGTCAAAATGGATATATGTTGGGATTAGTAAACAGTAGACAATCACAAAGCTGCTGCATTCTGATGCGTCCTTTTTATTTCGCACAGATTTTGTAATGGCTTTGATTTTCCAACGCCACTTTAAGAAAACCAGTAAATGCACCTTTTAAAAGTCACCTATTCCAGCAACATTACATCCATTTGCAGTGAGCGTTAGACAGACTGAATTTAAGCTTTTTTTTTCCGTTTTGCCTTCTACATTACAGATCACTTAATCTTTTTCTACGAGACAAATGTACTGCTATTAAGTAAACACATCCATCAGAGATACTTTTAAATTATTCCATTAGCATTTGCAACAGCAGGGAAAAGCCCATCTACTTGCCAATAATCATTCCACTCATTCTCCTGTTCCTATTTTCATCACTGTCTTTAGTCTGGCCCTGTTGTTTTCAATGTGCCCTGAGCACAGTCAGTCACAACAATAACTGCAGCACGGCTGAAAGATTAATTACACGACAGTCGCACCTCTCTCACCTCTGCTTTCCCCCTCCAAGCCTGTTCTGTTAGCATGCATGGTGTTGAATGATAAAGTGAAAACTTGCATAATAAATGCTGGAGTTATGCTGAGACTGGCAGTGGGGCATGCACGGGAAAGCAGACCCAGGAAGCTACAGCTTGAGAATTTTTCTTAAACCTCAAAGTGGTGATTTTAACATAATGAAAAGGAGTTTGTGAAACTGGAATGGTTAAATAGCTTGTCTTGCAGTAAAAAAATAAATAAAGAAAAGGCCACATGTTCTTTGGTTGTTTTTTTGTTTGTTTGTTTTTTGGCTCTTTAATATTTCAGTTGAATGCTTTTGATATCTATTTACAATGACTGACTTAGCAAAATTATGTAGGTCTCAGATTTTTATGCAAGTATTTCACACCAGTTGCAATGTCTGTACAGTTTCTTTAAATAAATTGCAATAAATGTTTTGTGTATGCTCCATTAAATAATAATATGAAACTGTTTGCAAACTATATACATTTTTCTAGTCTTACTCGTTAATCTGCCATGTCAAACTAGACAAATTTGTTACAATGCTTCCAGATGTTATAGCCTAAGGTTTTAAAATGATAGTTTATTTCTATTACATTTTAAAATAGACTTCAGGGTAACATTTATTTTAATTGAATTCTAAAACAAATACCATTTAAAAAAAAAAATCTATTGTACAGCGATTTACTCTGCACATCTTGATCTTTGTTCTTTGTCAGCATCCAGCGCAGATTGGCTGCAGAATGGCCCGGGGCGTCTCGTTGTGCTAAATTCAGCTCTGGATATAATGCAAAGTGACTAAGAGCTGATCATGGGCGATCTTCAGCTGAGTTCACCATGTGAGACCCGAATACAGGAGACATTTACCCTTGCACTTGCTGATGAGTTAAATGTGTTGGTGTCAATTTATAGGCGGTGACCAACCGCACCGCCTGTAAATTAGCAGCTATACCATAACGTAGCGACCAAAAACATTTGGAAAATTGTTTATGACCTCTTAATGGGAGAAATCCAGGCAGACAGAGTGACTCGTTGGTCAGAAATAACATCACTCCACCAGCCTTAAATGAATCCCTACGGCAACAAGCTCACCACCCGGTAGTGGTGGTAACTCTTAACTATTTTAATCCGAAAAGTTTCTATGGAAACGGTCAAATACAAAAGCACAGCGACAGAGTCTACATGGTGCATACAGGTAACTGTAAATCCTCCATAATGGTACAGAAGTCTAAGCATTAGCAGCAAAAGCCAAAGGATGTGATGCACAGCCGCTTTTCTAAGCACACAACATCCCATGTCTTTTTCAAGCATTCAGATTAGTAACCAGTTTGCCTACTAACCAGGTGGCCATGCAGCACCTCCGCCAGCACAAGCTGCTCACCATTCTTCATATAACATCAAAGTCCATGAAAACAACACCCATCATTAGAACAGAGACAAAAACGGAAAGAGTTAAAGAAGATGCAAAGTGAACTGTGTTGATATTTATTTAGTTTGAGGGGTTTTTCTGCATAAATCATAACCCTCAAACCTTACTGTGACCTTCACTCAATGTAAGTGTCATCCATCAAATTTCGCATTCACGTGTATGGAAATTCCCATAATTTGGTGTGAATTCAGATGCCACTGATAGAAAAACAAACAGAAACACACACAGAGCCCCACTTGTTCATGTTTCAGTGCTCATATGAGCAGATCTTTAGGCCTTACTGCGAAGGAAACTGTTTGCGTTAAACTCTCCCATCTCACTCGTTGTGTTTGACCAGCTGCCGTACATTATCCCGCTCCACCTTTTCCAATCCACATGTCTTGTAAGCCCAACTATTTTCACTTGTTCTGCAGTGAGGTGTGAACTGCACCATTTCCTGTGCCAGGGCTGGCTTATTGAAATCTGCCTTCCAAAGATAACTGGTTTTTTTTTTTAAATGTAACTTCTTGTCTGGCACTTGTAAGAGTTCTAGTTTAAAGTCAAAATGTCATGACTGTGAATCGTCCTTGTGTCAGGTGGACTCGAGGTTGGAAGAAATTAGGAATTTTATTTCAAAGCAACAAGGTGTCCCTGTCAAATAGAAAACAATGAAAGTGTCAATGCTTTGCACATTCTTTGTGCCTCATTAAAACATAAAACTAGACATGCACTGTTTAAGATGCATTTTCAGGTATTTGCAACACAAACAAAAGTTACTGCAAATGCATTTCTTTCCTTAATGAAACATAATATTGTGTGCAAAATTAAAATGCTCTCTCACGCAATAACATAGATGATACCCGTTAAAAAAAACAACATCCTTAAAAACACATTTAAAAAAATGAGTTGTATCGTTTCTGAGTAAAATGGAAATACTTAACCATCTGTTAGTAATAACCGTTGAAGCAGAAATTCTGCTTAACTAAATGCCATTTCATTTTGTTCAGAACGGTTTCATCGCTAACACTGAAGATGAATAAAAAGTGACACATCGTTTCCCATTATTTCCATGCTGTTCATGTAAAGAAAGCAAGCATCCACATGGAAACCCAGCATTACTGTTCTCCAAAACAAACACCCACATGTGATCACAGCCTCATTGATCTCAAACCCAAACAATTTTCCTTTATTGCAATTATGCCTCACAGTAGTCCTTCCATTCCTGCGACATTAAAATCAAATTACTTGTTTTGCAGAGAATAGGAATCACAGTGTTTGAACAGTAATAATTGGTAATGATACCCACTGATAGGCCATAACAGTTAATGTTCTCACAGGGTCTTAATGTTGCGCTTAGCGTCTTGAACAGCTAAGACTCCCTGAAGTCGTTTGGTGAAACGCTTAACATTAGTCCAGTTAGTTGACACGTTGCAGTGTGAAATCTCACAATGTTGAAACATCCCAGTCCCTGTCAAAGTGAAGTCTGTCTTAAAGATTGTTATGTAGTTGCTTCATTATTAAGAGCACGATATTAAGTTTTACTTTTGATGTTTGATTTTCTTCATATTTTCATTTCATGCAAGGAAGAAAGCATTATCCTCCATTTTTAAAATGTTCTTTCTCCACTGAAACGTCCTTCCTCAACCCAAATGAAAGCGATTATTTTGTAAAAAAAAAACAAAAAAAAACAAAACACAAATGGCACAACAGCATCAAGAACACTTGTGCATTTTTAAACGGACTAAAATATTTAGGCTTTGTCAAAAATACCCGAGACCAATCCTGATTCAGAGAAATGTTCATGGTTTAAAGCATGCATGATGTGTTAAACATGAGGAGGGAGTGGAGGGACACAGGCAGCCGGCGTAACTGGGTCAACCATGATGGCAGCTAAAGTCAGAAGCAGTCCAGTCAACTCTGCTGGACATGTTGCTATTCAGGCACAACAGCATCAAAGTGATCATGTTACACCTTTTAGGTGAACATTAGCATAAAATGGCCATCATAAAACAGGCTTGTAGTTTTCACAAGCATCTTTCTCCTAATGTATTAACACTCGTTTGAAGGAGAGGTGAATCAGGTTGGGTGAGTTAGGATCAATAACTTAGGCTGCAAGCAGAACTGACACTGAGCTTTTTACAGTGCAAAAAAAAAAAAAAAAAAGCATTAACCCTCCTTAAAGGTGACATCAACTCCCCTGGGATTAACAATTACACAGCAGTAAGGAGGAAAAAATACATTTTTATTTAAAAAAAAAATAACGCAACACTTTTTTTTTGTTAAATCACAAACTAAACAAAACACATTTTGGAAATGTTCTAGTTCCCTGCAGGATTTGTTATCACTGTGCTGCAAAGCAAAAATACCAGGATGTCACCTGGCTGGAAACAAAAATGTAGTTTTTAAGCCCTTTGGCTTTTCAGAGATGCTTTTTGTTCAGGCAAGCATGTAATGGATGTATGTGTGCAAAGACAATAAGTCAAAAAGACATAGTTCTAAAGGTCTTGAGTTGCTTTAGGACAATGAAGCCAAAAAGACTATATACTGTTACAGAAAGGCCAAAGCCTTGTACGGTTGTTTACCAGAAAAAAAAAATTTAAAATTACATCAGGAATTCAGAAACAAATCACTCTTTAGAATTGATGTGTATAAAGTTTCAGTGGACCAATATTGAGCTTTTAAGCTTGAATAAAAACCACCCTTCCGGTTTATACTGTAAAATAGTAACAAATGACTGTGAGCCTACTTTGTTAGTGGTCTTTGTTGGTTTATTGCCAAGGTGCCAGAGCGTTCTTGTCCATGAGGATAACCAGTTCTGTTTAAAGCCGTCACAACTCCTCACTGGCACTGCAAGACCTGTGCCAAGTAAATAAGTAGGTGCTTGTTGAGGATGGATGGCGTAATTAACGAGGTCCCTGTGTAAGCAGACTTGATGTCCTTCTTTCTCAAAGGGCAAAAACCACTAAACCCACTCAGCAGACACTGCACATTTTTTTCCCTCCACCAAATATCGTTTCTGTCTGCTTCTTAAATACTAGGTTTACTTCTTGCCAGTATCTCTGCATCTCAGCCTCCATGAGAACAACAAAAGGAGTGAGACAGATGTTGCTCTATTAAAGGGGCTTATAATTAACAAGAAATGTGCTGAGCCCATGTACTGTCGTAAAAGTATCACAGCTGCTTCAGATTCCCAAATCCATCACTTGAAAAGATGCTGTCATCTTTAATTAATCCACAATCTGCGCCAATCTGTGTCTGACGAAACCATATTTTAATTTGTGTTTAAGCTCTTCTTTGCAGGAACACAAACACAGAGGGTAGAAGTTGAAGCACCCAGAAAAGGTATTTGTATCTGGTCTAAAAAGAACCTCGTTTTTTTAGGCACGTCTCTGCAGCTCAACAAGAAAACTCATTAAGGGAAATAATTATTCATTCTCTTTTGCAAAGTAGCTCAAGTTTTGTGAGAGAGGTCCGTGTATTTTCAGGCAGTTTGTTTTTTCATTTGAAATGAAAAATGGAAAAATGAAAATACTCGTTTTTTCCGTTTATTAAACCAAAATCAGAAATCGGATAATGGCTCGAGATATGTTGGCGAAGCCCAAGTTTTATGGTATTTGCAGCCTCAAGTAACATTTCTTCCAGTATTTTTCTCTATTTAGCTCCAGCTACTTTTTCTTCAGATCAGACTGGCTTTTCTGTTCATTCGAAACAAAAGCAGTGTCACAGCATGAAGCTGCCACCGTCATGTTTCAGTGTACTATTGAGTTTAATTTGGCCTCTTGACCTCTCCTCATATCTTGGTAGATTTTCAGCTGCCTCCTACTCTGCCTATTTTCAGATGAAGGCCTGAACGGCACAGTTTGATTATGTTTGACGGAGTTATAAAAGAGACTCGTGTTCACCAAGAAGGTATCTGTGCCAACACACATTCACAGAGTTGGTCTAAAGAGATACATTGCATGGAAGATGATAAAAATCATCATGTCCGACTCACAATGCAGGTGGGATCTGAAGTAAATCAGTTGTGCATGTTATTAATTCCTGATGTATTCGTATCAGATAGGATGTCGACCTCAGAGATGCTGAGCACTGACAGAGTGGAGTCTTTGGATGTGGTTTCATGATTTACTTTATGATCAGCTTCCCATCAGTCCTTGGTTGCAGAAGAGATTGGAATAAATGTATCTGGAGTTAATTGTTTGTTTGTTTTTTGTTTTTTTCAGATGGATAGCTGGGAACCTCACATCTCTCCTCGCTGAGTAAAACGTTTAAAGCTGTGCATGCATCAAAAGCAAGGACACTTCAAGGAAACCTATGCTCTCTGCATGTAAAGGCTAATTGGATTGGTTTTCTGAGTAGATAATCATATTTGGAATAGGAAATGGAAAACGCATGATTGCATGAAATGATGCAGTTTGTTTGTGTCAATCTGCTATTGTTGACTGTTTACTCAGGAGAAAATTTATCTTTTATTTATTTATTTTTTTAACCAAGTCCTAGAATGCAGGTCTTCCTGGTGTCCTCTCTGGGTTACCTCACGTATGGACGACACCCAGGGGAGCAGTAAATAGATCATGTTTGAACTGAAACAAAACAAGTGACCTGTAAAGTATTGCAGTTAGGCTTCAGCCGCCTGCAGCACTCTTCTGTCCAGGTGGAGAAACTGCCAGCAAGGATTTAGTGCAGTCGTGAGACGGAGTACATGCGCTGAGAATTAATGAACGAGAATGAATTCAAGGCAGATTAAATTTATGACTTGTGCACAAACAAGCTCCGTTTTGTACTGACAGATAGACACAATCCAAAAGGTAATCATTCACTTGTCAGTTTGCCTGTTTGCATCTCCCACCCAGGGGGTTCATTGTCGTGTACTGCATCTGTATTCTGTTGCTGGTCTGTTGAGTTGATGAATGCAGAGAGGCTTCGGTAGGCGGCTCTAATCTCCTGGCAGCTTCTGTTCACTGGAGCCGATTCTCCTTCTGAAGAAAGCAGCGGCAGCAGACGGATCACCATGAAGCCAAAGGGGTCGGAGGTGGAGAGCTTTAACCAGGTGCAACGAGGCCAGGCGAGAAAGACATGCTAACTTCTTATTGAGCTCATCGCTTTGGTCATGAAACACCGAGCAGGAAGTTACATTTGGTCCTTCGGGCGAACTGTGCAGGAAGAAGGAGGTCATAGTCTGGTCAGAGAGTTCAATTAGAAAGGTCACACCGATGTCAAGCTGTCTGCTTCTGGTCCAAAGTCTTATTGATTTCAGAGGTCAGGGAAATCTATTGGAGCCATTTCGGGCTGTTCTTGCTCAGACTGGGGCGTTATCTCATAATGATTTGTCCTTCCATATCTAATACTGAGCTTTTAATGATGTAATCCCATTAACTCGTCACACAGTTCCCAGTCTGTCCCTCCACATGTCAGTATAATATAGGTTAATGGGTTCCTTTCCTTCACGTAGTGTCTCATTTCCAAACTATGAGCCAGTTGATTCTTTTATGTTGACTTAAAAGCACAAGCAGTAAATTGATTAGTGTTTTACCTTAAAACATAAAGGTATTTCAAATTGTATATCATTGAAATTTACTGTGATAATGGTAAAAAATATAGTTATTTTATTAAATTGAATTTTTAATTTTGCTCACTGCCAATCAGAGTAGTATTTCTGACTTGCTTATATGTCTTTTAGAGTCTCCTGTAAAATCTTGTTAGTATTTTATGAAAAATAGCTATAATGGTAAGATGTAACTAACCAATCTCTATCAGGATATTTCAGGTTTTCTTTATATTTCTTCAACAATGGCTTCAACAAACTGCTATGAATGGGGACTGGATTGGGTTTCAAAAACCACGTCTGAGTGGTATTATTAAAGCAGCAGTGCCTGAAGGTTTGAATTTATTTTCTAATAAATCCTGTGTAGATTTTTTTTTCCTTTTGACTTCTGCAATTTCTCAGAGAAACCACTGATAAATAGTGGCATCTGTTTGGCATCCTAACCCCAACATGAGGTTTACCACACACCATAATCACTGAGCTGTATGTAATTCACACCAAGGCATGTTGAAATGCCGGATATTTTACCTTTTTGAAATCTGATAAAAGTTGAGGTGATCTTTGTTTATCTTGAAGGCTTTGCACCCTGGACGAAATCCTAGTCCATCACACACACTCGTCAATTAATGCAATTTCGAGGGATCAAATGTCAGTCATGTTTTTTAGACAATGCAAGGAAGCCAAAAATACTAGGAAGTAGCACAGGGAGAACACGGCATTTCCATGCAGAAAGACTCCAGGATGGGATTTGAACCCAGGACCTTCTGTGCAACTCTGCAGTCATATTGTTCGACAGTTGACCCTAAAATTTCAGAAATTAACTTTCTATTACTAAGGCAAAAGAAAGTCCCTTTTTGACATGAATTAAAAATCATATTTTTGCTTGGACAATACTGACTTTATAATCTTTATGTTCTTCTGAAAGTTTTTCACTGGCCATGTGACTTAACGCCTGCAGCCTTTGCTTGAGGAAACACGTTTCCACATTTTTGTGAGATTTTGCTCATTCTTTATTTTGTCAACTGTTCAAGCTGAGTCAGATTGAACGGAAAGCGTCTTTGAACAACTTTTGCCACAGATTCACTATTTGATTTCAGTCTAGACTTTCACCTGTCCATTTTGGTGGACCTGCTTTGATCCAAGCATTAATATGGTGCTATGCTTACAAATGCTGCAGACTTTTTTATTTATTTTTGTTGTAAAAATTTGTGTCATTCTTCCTTGCATGTAACATTACATTGTATGTTGAAATCCCAATAAACCCACTTGATAGTAATTGAAAAGGATCAAAAGTTGTTAATATTTTTGCTACATATAGTAAAATCCTTAAATAATTATCTAGGTAAAAAGAAGTTATATTTATTTGAAATATAATTTTTTGTTGGTGAATTTCCACATTTGCCCTTTATTTGAATGTGAAAACTGTAGGCAGGAGGTTTCCTTCGATATCAGACATGTCATCTCTTCCCTGGTTTGATCTCACTTTGCTTCGAATGCCATCCGTTTTTGTTTTTTTTTCTGAGCAGGAGGAGGTTTGTTGGAGCCATTTGATTTTTTGCAAACTATTCACATGGGAACGATGTTTCTGCTTAAAATGTTACTCTTTTCAATCAACACAGCATGTGCAGTTGTGCCAGTATGGCTCTTCTGTTGGAGTTTTAGAAATGAGACAAAATGGAAACAGGTTTATATGTTCATCTGTTTGTTGTTGAACAGCCCGTGCCTGGGAGTGCAGAAAACGCAAACGGAGAATGTTTGAAATATAACAGGCAGCAACAGCTTGGCAGCATGGTTAGTCATGACCATGGACTTGATTAGCTCATTCTCGCTGTTCTGGCCAGAGACCACGGTGAAAGAGATGCTTTAAGGTTTCTAAAATCAGTCACATTCCTTGATGGGTCAGATTTTGAAGGGTCCTTTGAAAATGGACTAATGTTGTTACATTTACTTAAAGGAAATGACAGAAAGCAAGTTTTGGACAGAGCTGTGTAGGAACATCAGGGAGCGACGCCATTACAATCACAAGAATCTTCATAATCAGGTTGAACTTTTCAACTTTTTTTTACGTTTCAGTAGCAGCATTTGGGATTTTTCTACCTGTCCACACACATTTCTACTGTTGTCTTTTTAATTTTTCAAAGCATGTGCTTCAGGTGTTTTCTGAATGCCAGTTTTATTTCCACTTAGCAGCACAGATCCATCTGTCAAAAAAAAGAAAAAAAAAAAAAAGAAAAAAGAGCAAGCTTCAAAAAGCTCCTCAGGCTGATACAAATAAACTTTCTGGTTCTGCAGCTTGTCAGAATTGATTTCCTCTCACTAAAACACATCCACTGTTAGTGCTCTGAGGCACATTACCCATCCCTACCACAGTATCAAATCACCACATTAACATGGATTTGGCTAGCATTTTATTTATTTTACAGATCCATGACCTTTGCTGCTAATTTAGCTCATGTATCAAAGTGAATCATGCTAAAAAAGAAAAAAAAAAACACCAATTGCCAATGGATTATCAGCTAGTGTAATAGTTAACCAATCTTCAAAATGACGCAAATCATAGTTGTAATATATTGTCTGTTAAATCATAGCAATATGAAAACAATTGCAGCAACCAATTTGAGTAGATAGAAATTGCCTTTCAGTTAATGCCTGAGGTTTTGAGGTCATTTCAAAAGCATTTAAATCTTAATTTCTAAAAAATGGCTCCAAGCTATTATTCCCAGAAAAATGATTTGTGTTCTAGAACAAAGTGCTTCTTGCAACAAAATAAAATCATAAAGAGGAAGAATATATAAATATATATATTTTTACATAATCACTACCTTGCAGCCAAAATGACCCATCTCAACAACTCTTTAGCTCCTGAAAACTGCATCTGCAGTGGCAGCTGTGAACATGACCCATGCGATGTTAATGTCCCTGACAGTTTCTCAGGAAGAGAAAAATTCTCCAAGAGATGGGAGTTTACATGAACCAGGTTCTCCACCACACTTTCCCAGTTCAGCTTTAGCGTTATGGTTTAACTAGTAGCTTCCCCCTTCATCAACTCCAACTCACCACCAGGTGGCAAACTATTAATGGTGAACTCCTGCGAGACGGAGGAGTTGAGCCCAAGAAAGGCTTCATTTAAGACTGGTCCTGTTGTCGCAGTTGTTTCATTGCCCGTCAAATTTGTCATCAATTAAAAGTGAGTTGATGATCCCCAATCTCTATTTCAAACCAACCGAACATGACAGTAATGTTTCCATGTTACTGTATTGTACCAGTTTTCCTTCACAAATACTCCTGACTGACTGTTTAGTTTAGTTTGTATCAGCTACATTTACCAGACACATAAGTAGAAACAAAAACATATATCTAGATATTTCAGAAGCTGTGTTTGTATTGGACATCATGTGCAATTTCATCGGTTGGTTATCTGAGCTAAAAATAATAAATCTGGTTATTTTCCATTCATTATTTTACTTTTTTTTTTTTTTTTTTTTTGTTGCCCCAAGTCTAGATTGGTTGCTGGTTAAAATCTGTGGATCATTGCCAAACATCAGGAAATCTTACAGTTCATTTGCTGTATAGAAATTATCCAGTACTCTGCACACATACCTGCAATATGAGTTCTGTCAGTCATCTAATCGCATGCGACTATTTTTATACACAACTCTACTTTTAATCTGAGAAAAGCTCGGTTATCTGACTCCCAATCTGTGAATTTAGCCAGAGCCATGTCAGTCACTCTGCCTTAGTGCTTCCGCTATAAAACACTGCACGTCTGAGAGATTGAATTTGTTCAGCCTATTCTACATTTTACTGCTACAATCTGATCCCACATTATGTTGATTTAATTTGTCACACTTGTGATCAGACAGCGCAGGGGTGTTGATAGACTATTAGGCCCTGGCGAGGGGCATCTTTCTGTTTTGTGTGAGTCCACCTAGTCTTCTTCGTATTACACGGGGATGTTGTGGCTTTGGTAAATTGGCTTTGACCCAGACTGTGTGTACTCAGCGAACTGTGCGTTGCTTTAGGGACACGATAAGAGGACCTCTCAAACACAGCAAATGAGCTCTTGCAACTGATGCCTGCGCCGATGACGTGAAGGCATTAACCACACAAACGATGGTGATCATGCTTTACTCCTCTGCCTTGTGAGGATGAGGGTAATTGATGCTAATTTAGCAGAGCAGAATGAAAGTGATGAAACCTGAGGAATATGGAATAAATACATAAACTATCCAAAAAATGAGTCATGTGAATTGCACAGAAAATATTTTTTGAGTGTGATGTGTAAATGGCTTAAATGCCTAGACACTCATTTTGCCAACAAGTATCTCAAAAAATGTCTGCCTAATCGAATCTTCAGCTTAACTAAGAGTTTTATAGAGCACTTTCACAAACAACACAAGTTTATCTAAGCTTTGACTGAGTTTATTAAAGTGGAAGGGGTTATGCATTATCAGGGTTTCTGATTCAAGGATTTCTCAAAGATGCGTGAATGAATCAAAACAGAACTGTATGTATGTGTTTGAGAGAATGACGTTTTAACATAGAGAGCTGAGAAAAGTTGATTTTGGATAATACAAACGAAATGTCTTAAGGTGATCAAATTATGATGCAAATCTCCAAGCATTTACTTTAACTCCAAAAGTCAAATTACAATTTGCAAATGTCCTCAAGCAAACTACTGTGAGAAGCAGAAAGACCGGGGAAAAATGTGTCTTTTATACGGTATATGTAGTTTCAAAAAGTATCTTTTAAATTAACCATCAATAAAACAAACAGTTGGCTGCAAAAGTATCACACCAGCAGTGAGTGAGGGAGGAGCCGTCAGGATACGGGACGCAGTTCTACGGTAAAGTCCGTGCCCAGCCGACATGCAAGCGCACAAACACGCACATCCGACATAACTTACTTTTTGGTTTCAGAACAAATTGGCGCGGTTCGTCGTGGGTGAACACGCGGTGTTCCTGCTTCAGCTGTCATATCCATCCTAGCTCATAGTTTTCACGACCAAACATTTTCCCGGTTTAGATATTCAAACAAAGCTATTTCCGGTGTTACGTCAATCCGCGCTGGGAGGGAGTCACGTGACGACGTAGTGACGTATTGAACGTTTTGTTTCTCTATTAAATTGAGTTTCTGGTCACAAGTTTATTTTTTTCAGTGTTATGATTATTTTATTTATTTTGTAAACTTTGATAAGAATTTACTTGAGTTGGAAGTGACTGTTTAGTTTTTTTTTTTAATTTGTTTTCTCTTCTTGTGGGCGGAGCCTGTGACCTTAAAGCAGGACTCTGCACAGCAGGGAGCCAGTCATCATCAGGTTCACAAATGCCTGGTAACAAAATATGTAATCGTACACCGTCACACAGGTTACTATCAAAAATTAATAGTATCAAGCTTGCACAAGTGAAATGGTCAAGCCATTATGGCCTGCATGAGAATAACAGAGTATCCTTAAATATTTTAAAACTGTCTGTGCTCTTTAGCGATATTTCTTTGACACTATAAATATAAAACTCTTCCTCATAGCACATTTATACTAGAAATGTAACCATTTGTCAGCTCATGATTTCTTCTTACAACAGTTTTTTAGTGTAGGTAAGACTGAAAATAGTGAAAGTAATTTCTTCAGGAAGCATGCTGCAAATCTGTGCACAAACACACACAGGTTTTGCTGTGTGAGGTTTTACAGGGTGTGATAAGTTTTGAATATTGACCTTGAACTGTGAAAATGTATTTATTTTTTAGACATTTTAAAGCTAAAATTTGAGACAAAGAATGGCAAGAAAAGAGCGGAACAAATAAAACTCCAACTCTGACTGAGAAGTCTTTGTGTTTATGTTAATAATGTGATATCTGACAGCTTCTTATATATCAGCTCTGAGTTTCGTACCCGCTGAACTGTAAAATGAAAGCCTGTTTTGAAAGGATTTTGTACTACAGCTCTCTGTCTTCGTTCGTTTTGCTGATGGGAAACAAACTCAAAGCAATGACACAATCCCTTCCCCGGATATGAAACATGATCGCTGTTTCCACACCGAGCAGAACAAAAAGCACATGCCACTCTTACGCACTCACACTTTATTTCAGTGCCCTTTATCCTTGTAAAATGTGTGGATGTTTAATATTCATTCAATATACGCTGCGTCTCTGCAGCTGTGCCACGATGAAGATCCTGGGAGGCGATGACAGCATGAGAGCCACAACGGCCTGTCGGAGACAGGAAGGTGGAAAATAACTCACTGGCTTTATGGCTCAATCACACATAATCAGTTTGTCCACATCAGGACACTGCAGGCTCGGTTCCCAGGCCTGAGGGAGAAAATATTGACCTTTCTCCCTAATACATACATTTACCTTTTGAGCAAAGGGGGTTTGAGCCACATTTTCTTCTCATTATTCCTCCTGTTATAAAATAATGTAAACAATTCACTTTTAATGAATTTTGTTTTTACTTTCAGTTCATATAATGGCTTTGCCAGAGTGTTTTTTTTGTTGTTGTTCAGAAATTTGGCAGGTTATCATTGGATATGCTTCTTCTGTGCGCTCTTCATATTTTGGAACCATTATGCAGACCAATGGTAAACCACATTTCATCAGAGTTTGTAATCGCCCTCTCTTACATTCATCACAAACAACCAGGCAGGAAGCCGCTTCAGCAGAGGGAACTGGGAAGAAAGTCAGAAAAAACACCACAGCAGTTTGGTTCAGATGCACAAAACTGACAAAGACAAATTAGAGCTTAAAAATAAACTATTAGTAGTATTTTTTTACTGGTTAGCTTAACTTGGGAGTAAAACACTTAAAGGCCAAATGTGCCACATGAACAGCAATTACACCCAAAGATGTGCCTGGTGATATCCATGGATTGATTAATTAAATATAAAATACCCTCCAAATTCCTTCTGCAGGATTTTTATCCATGAAAATTAGCTGCAGCAATGAGTCTTTTTTTTTTCTCAGTGCCTGAGCCAAATGAATATCAGAATGTGTGTCAGAAATTTGCTTTCCCTTTCTGCCCAAAAATGTATAGCATTACTTTGAGGCAACATTTGGTGCAACTTGAATTGTGAAAAAAAACTAAAAAGTGCAAAAGTATCACACCAGCAGTGAGTGAGGGAGGAGCCGTCAGGATACGGGACGCAGTTCTATGGTAAAGTCCGTGCCGAGCCGACATGCAAGCGCACAAACATGCACATCCGACATAACTTACTTTTTGGATAGACTTTAGGATTAATTAGGACAACTGCAATACTGGAGTATGAATACATTTTATCAGCTTTTTTTAACCACAACACAGGTATGAATATAATAATGATAATCACTTAAAATGACCACAAAAAAAGACGCATAGGTGAAAAACACATTTTTAATTGTACTTTGATGTTAAAAACACTCATCACTACCATATATGGGAAATGTTTTATGTTTTAAGTCCTGTTTTGCTGATTTGATGTGTGGAGTTGTACTTAATATAAATATTTTTTAAAATAAAATTCACCACAACATAATTTTTGTTTGCCTGGTATTTTTCATGCCAAGATATTTTGGTGTTGATTTTATGGGAACACTAAAACACGTCACATCTTCTGAAGACAAAACAGCACCGCTTTCAGCACTGGTCTTGTTTTAACTCAGAGTTCTGACACAAATCTGTGTTCAGCAGATAAACACAAAGCAAGCATACTTGCAGGTGTAAACAATCCATCCTGTTATCCTCAGATCAGCATTAAGTAGAAAGAGATGAAGAGATAAATAACCTGAAGGAACAATAACAGGAAGAAACAGTGCTGTGCTCCAGAGGCCCAGGATAAACGCTGTGTTACAGTAGATTGTTTATCTCCACTTTGCTCAGCAGCTAATAAGAAACTAAAGGCAATAATAACTCTCTGACTATTCATACTGAATTGGTTGTCATATAAGCGGCATCTTGCAAATGCCACTGCTGAGGAACCCCATGTTGTTTACAAAAGCATTTGCTAATTATAAATGATCCTTTAAAACATAACACCGGAAACAAAAATTCATTTCTCATCACCACCTGTGAATTTGCCTGGTTGTTCAGTCAGCTTTTTGCTCCCATTGTTGGAAGACATGTGCTGAGTGTGCTTAGACTTACTGCTCATACAAACATGAACGTTTTAGTTGCTTCTGCTGTTTTACAGAAACACTCCAAAGCTCGCTAATTTAAAGTGTTTTGCACAAGCATATCGTTTACTTTTACATAATCAGTGTTGTTTTTAAAATGGCACAGTTTGGAATACTGTTGTGTGGTCATGATATGTACTGTGAAGTTAAAGTCTTTGTACATATGTTGGTAAAGTTTATTTGGCAATCTTTAGTCATCGAGCTGTAATAAAAAAAAACAAAAAAGAGTGTTGGGGGTAAAAAAAAAAGTTAATCACAAAATTATTAATTGGTGTGGCTTTTAAACCGGGAGCTGGACCAGACGACGAATCAATACTTAATTTTTTAGCAAGGTCTGCTTCTTAATCAGTCAAAACACTCTGTCACCAAAGAACTTCTCAGTTTAATCAGCATATCCTTTCTCTTTTCTTTAATGTCTTAAGCGTCTAATGATACAAAATACTTAGTGAGGTAAATTAATATTTCACATACATAAAATTTTATTCTTTGACCACTTGCACAGATATAATACAATATATGACAGACTGTTTACACCTGAATGTGATCAGCTTCCACTGACCCGTTCATACTTTACATAACCACCGTGACTAGAAGAGTAAAGGAACATATTAACTTGAGCCTTTCCACGAATACATTCAGACGCAGAGGAGGAATGACCCAAACCTATCTTTACAAGTCAGAGTTTGTTAAATTGCAGATTTTTACTTTGAAATAAAAATAGCAGTATGCATCTGTTTTTGCCAAAACCAGCCATTACTCATTTGTTTTGAGTGTGCAAGCATTTCCCTCCACTTCTGCAGCACCCGTGTGAGCACCGTGCTCCCAGCTCAATTATTGGATGTCTACTTGCTCTGTGACAACCCTCGGCAGATGCTGATGGAAAATAGCTTCCGCATGCATTTTTTTTCTTCTACCCACTCAACGGTAGAAAGTGGCTGGGAGCAGAACAATTATCTGACACAACAAAAATGTTGCTGTAGTGCTCGAATTTGCTCTGAGGTCCATCGGTGCTTTGAAATAAAGGACAGAGCTCTTTCTTCTTTACGAACTATATCAACATGAATTCTGGGAATGTCCTGTGGTCCCGTTCTGCTTAATGCCAGAGTGGGACTGATTTGTACTGGCCTTTGACCTCTGTGCTCCTCTGTTTACCTTCAGCAGCCTTTTGGCTGCTGATGTACTTTTCCTCTTAGTGTAATACATCCACATATCTGGAATAATAACGTCAAAAGTATTCATACCCTGTATAAACACACATTCACAAGAAGGCTAAATTATGCATATAAACACTTGCGTATGTGCATGTAACATTTAGCTGTTATAAATGAACACTGCGCAATTAGCCATTCATACAAAAATCATGTTAGGTAGCTCACGCAGATCTGCTAGGAACTCAAAGCTTGATCAATGCTCTGTGGGTGGCCATCGCTTTTTATCTACAAGCAACTGAACCGCTAACATTAGCATCTAAAAGCTAACTGGAGAAGCTTTGTTCTGCTTTCACACAACTGTTGTTCAGGATGTGGTTGCATGGTAAACACTATGGCGCCTGTAATCACTAGCACCTTCTGACTCACATTTGTACGGTATCTGATGTCACTTTATGGCGTACGTTAACACTTTGTGAATGATTCTCACAAGTTGGTAGTTGTAGCTCTGCATATCTGCTAAATTGGCAAAGTAATACTGCAAACACACACTGTTTTGGAGGTACTGGGTCACTTTGAGTAACACTGATCCATTATGAAGTGATGGAAATGTGGCTTCACTTGGTTGCTTGTTGGCTTGTTTTTTGCATTGATTATAGCGGCACATGGTTGGCACTTTTTCTACATACAGTATACGTTGCCTTGCAAAAACAGTCTTACCCCTTTGACTTTTTTTTTTTACATATTGTATTAAAAGCACAAACCTCAGTCTGTTTACTGATATTTTATGTGGCAAATCAACCAAAATTGTCTTTTAATTTTGAGAATTAAAAAAAAAAACCGAAAATTGGGTTCTTCACCTTTAATTTCCTCTAATCTGATAACCATGAATAAAATCCAGTGCTACATCGCCTTTAGAAAGATCCATCCACTGAATTTTTCTGTTAAATGTTAATAAGAATCACAAATGTATTGAGAAATAAATTAGGACACCCCACATAAATTCCTGTTTTTAAAGACTAAATGTACACATAAGCTTATCGCAGTTAGTCAGCGTTTTGAAGGCGTTTTGTATTTTTTTAAACCTCAGACATTTAGCTCGGTGAGCTTTCGACCGCTGAACTGAGAGTTGAACAGCATGGTTGGATCTAAAGAGCTGTCTGCAACCTTTCAAATGAATATTGGAGGATCTTATGAATCTTATACTGACTTTAAAGAGGTCTCAAAAGAATAAAATAAGCCATTCCGCTCTCCAGAAAACAGGATATTTAAAACACCTGCCAGAACGCAGACCTCTACTCACCGAAGCAAGTTCACCCTGAAAGCAGAAAGCTAAAAGAAGTCTCAAAAATAAACTGAACAATCAGAGTTAACTTCAATGACAGGCGTACAAGAAGGAAAGACTTGGTCTCTAAGCAACAGACAAAGACCAAGACTTGTATAGGAATTATATTCTTTAAACAGATTCATCTAAATCTGAGGTATTTCGACAACATTTTAAGAAAAGACAGAAGCAAGTCAGATTTGATTGTTAAAGCAAAGCGGAGCACCTAAAGGAATATTTCTAAAGGGCAATGCCGGAAGAAAATCTTAGAGTAGCTAAAATATAATGACAGTGGCATGGATATAAATACGTACCACTCTTTTCAGATTAATATTTTTAAAACAAAGATAAAAACCTTAAATATTCTGTCTTTAGCTTGCCTATAATGTGCTTCTTTCTGTTTGTCTTTTACATAAAATTCCAACAGAATGCATCAAAATTTGTGTTTTTGTAATGCAAACAAATGTGGAAAAGGGGTATTGATACTTTCACAACTGTGACCAATATAAAACTGTAACACTCGGCAATACCAAAAGAATAGCAACGTCATTCGTTTAGTTCTTTATACCTCGACCTTATTTTGTTTCCTACGCCGGGTAGGACCTGGGGTGAGCAGCTGCCTTTTTCCCATCCACAATAACTCTGTGGTTTCCTCACTGTAAAGTCACCAGAATGCTTTTTTTTCTTCTTCCTTTCTCTGTACAGTTTCATTAAAATCTGTATGAACAAGATAGCGACGTACACGCACCAGAGCAGAGCATATAGAGTACAAAAAAGCAATCCCTTCTGTCCTTGTTCTGTGTCATTTGGTCTTGTTTATTGTGTGCGCAAGTCCAATGTCCAGTTTGTTGTACCACAAAACACACATTTGTCAGACGGCAAACACTGAAGCAGAGACTCACGCCAGGACTTGGTGTGTTTTCTTTTTTTTTTGTTGTATTTCTATTGTAGTTATTTGTGTTTTCTTGATATTGTTTGTGAAGTTGTTCAACGGGCAGCAGCTCCATATTATTAAAATGACAAAACATCGAGAACAATCCATTCACAAGACTCGCAGCACACTGAGCATCCTGGTCTGGACGTCTGCCATACTGCTGTCATGTTACAGGGCTTAGAGCTGCCGCGTCTCCCGGCGACACTGATGACTGACGACTGCTCCCAAGAGTGATTCAGTCGGCACACCGCTTCAAAACCCAACTAGGGCTTTCAGTCGGAGCTCCAGCGGAGCTCAAAGCCATCTAACTTCCTTCCTAAAAGTCCTTTTCTCCTCGTTTCTTTCAGAGGTGGCTCTCAACATTCTCTCTCTGCACCTCGTAGCACTGCGTCTTCTCCGACTGACTGATGTCCTCCACAAGGGTGCAGTTGCTGGTTCCTTCGTTCTGCTGCGAGCCGGAGTTTTCCGTCTCCTTGCCGTGGACCGTCCCGTTGTGGCAGCGAGCCACGAGCCACGTTTGCTCTTCGGGACTGCAGACCGGGCCAGAAGATTTGGCGATGTCCGGGAGGTGGGGAAGCCGAGGGATGTGGTTCAGCAGGCTGCCCGTCTTGGTGTTGTTGGAATTGCTGTAGGTGTGGCGGTATTCCTCCTCGATGTTCCTCCCCAGCTTCCAGCGCTTCCACTTTTTCAGGATCTCAGATTGCACCTATGGGAATCACAAAAGATAAAGGAGACGTTAAGAAATGGGACAACATAAAAATCAGAGGTTGGAAATATTTATTGTAGCTCGGGAAACTCACTTCTTTGTTGACAAAACAGTACAAGATCGCCACCAGGAGACCCTGAGAAGACAACAGATATTTATCCAAAATTCATCTGCATTGGCATTACAGCGGTGAATTCCCCTTTCGCATGTTTCCACTGGTATTTTGATTATTTATCTTTGCTTTCTGAGCTCCAAGTCTTTGAGGCTGGAGGGCCTCCTGGCCATCACGCTAATCTTTAGCTCCCACCAAAGTTTCTCCACGAGTTTCAAGTCGAGGCTCAGACCGTGCCAACCCAAAACATTCGTATCACTTCCAGTAAGAGGAAGCATGTTGTCAAAATTAAAACTTATTTCAAACCTAAATATGCCAGAGGTATGAATAACATTTGGGCTCAACTGTAATCTTCCACATCTTGCTCGTCTTCTCTCTTTGCTCGTTCCTTTCGTTATTTTCCCCTACGGCACACACACACACACACACACCGATCCAGAATATCTGTGACAAATTTTCTCCGAGTATTTTACGTGAAAAGCAACACAGCTGTTACGTCACAACGAGGAGGGACACGGCTGGGAAGGGCTGATCAGACGAGACGCATTGTGAAGTGAGATTATTATTTATGAACACGGAGAGAAACAAATGCATAAGAAATAAAAAATAACGACAAAATGGATAGTAAGTTTTCTATTAAGTTAGTAATAATCAGCGAGCTGCAATGAGTGCATGCAGTTGAGAGACATCTGGAGATGGACTTATGTTTTTTTTTTTAAAGCTCAGAAGATTCTCTTTTACACCATTTTCCCTCCTATGTGGTTTTATTTGACTCATCAATTGGCAGATTAGATTATTTTAACGCCTTTAATTGCCTTCTGACACAGTTTAAACTCTTCAAAACTCTTTATTCTTGCTGCTGTCCTACCGCTTCATAAATAATTTGACTAAGATGTGTAAATAAATGCGTTTGTTCTTAAAGTCATGCTCCAACCTGGAAGGAGGAGAAAAAGAGGTCGATGAAGAGCTTAGTGAGATGTAAATGCAAGCTCTTGTTGGTGGTCTCCTCTGGCAGGAAGATGAAGACAATCTGATGGATACCCAGAAGAGGGATCAGCGTTAAAGTTGATTTCGCCAACCTGAGACGTAGAAAAAGAGCATAAACTAAGTTCCAAGAAAAACGGTGATTAAAAAGATCAATTTAATCATCTAAACTTACCTGACTTTATAATCTGTGTATCTCATTTGGTGTGCTCGAAGTTTCGAGACAAGGATTTTGATGATATGTATAAAGATAATAAAGTTGATCTGTGAAAAGACAGAGATATTGTCAAAAAACTGCAAAAATGGGTTATAAACATAAGGAAACGCGTAAAAAGAAAGTTTCAAAAATATGTGTGTCTTCCTGAAGTTGCTTTGCTTCTTGGAAATACTGTAAAATTGTAGGACCTTTTCTGCTTTACAGGCTATTCTTTCTCAGGGACTCAGGCATTTTTTTTTGTTTGTTTGTTTTGTTTTTCAAATGTTAACTTAACCCTGCATTATTTGTCATAACTTACAAGTTTCTATGAGTCTTACAGACTTTAAAAGTGTTTTACTGAAATCGTCTTGCCACCAACTCCAGCAGAGAAAGACCCTGCTTGGTGGGAAAAGTCAAATCTCTCAGTCTTTTCTGATTCAAGAGGCTCCTAATGTTGTTATCCAATTTTCTGTTGTGCAATGAAAAATAAATGTAAACATTGTAGTATAAATTGAGATCCATTGAAGATAATGTTTGTGGATGACCCAAAGAGGCCTGTTGTGAGGTAGGAAAGCTGTTATGCAACATCCAACCAAGTGAAAAGCTCTCCTGAAGGAATATAGCCAAATGTTAATAAGTTTGACGATAAATACAGAAAGAAGATTTCTCCAGAGCAAATGCTTAAATTTCCCCTGAAAAGCCAAAACATACATAAGCATCGGGAATAAATCCTCCAGATTAAAAAAACAATATATTACGCAACTTTGTTGGAGACGATGTGAAGGGAAGAAAAAAAAAAAAAAACTTGATTCCCTGTAATCTGAAGGATGCATCATCACTGCATCTCTAGAGGCAGAGTGGTGGCTCGGGCTTAACGAGAGCTTTGCGAAACTCTTCACACACTTTAAATCTTTCCATATTTCTCATGTTACTATCACACACTTCAGTGTGTTTTTTTTTTTATTTTATTGGTGTAATAAAAAACAGACGATCTGAAAAGCGTGCCGTGCTTTTATGTTCACCCCGCTCTCGCCTCGACACTCTTCCAGAAAGACGAGCGCGAGACGAATAGTTGCCCAGTCAGCAGATTCTCCTACCTGCACTGTGGATCTCTGGAGCTCCTCCAGAGACAACATTGTGCTTCTTGCCGTTCCTCTAATTAATGCGCTCCTTGCCAGACTATCTAGTTCAGACGAGCAACCATGTGGTGGCAGGTTTGCGGCTGTGTCCATTCCTTTTTCATTCTCCGGTGATGGATTAAACATTGCCCCACAAAGGTTTCTGAAGATTAAACTTCTCCACCCCTCTCATTCCCGACCTCTCTTCTGTGATCTCGGCTCTTTGCGATGCATTTTTGCTCCCTAACGTTCTTTAGAAAACCTCTGAGGCCCGGTGAGAACAGCTGGATTTATACTTAAATAACAACCTTGAAGCAAAAAAGCTGCGGTAAAGACTCTGCAGAGGTTTTCAAAAGAGAAAAGAGCCACTCTGATGATCGATTGATTCCAGTCGCCTGGCGATTATTGCCAGTGAATCACTATCGCCAAAATATTAATCATAAACATTTATTTTTCTGGTCATGTTAATGTTGTGAAGATTTGTTTAGTTGATTAAACTTGAAAACAACCAAGGAAAAAAGACTGCAGATGGGCATTACATTTTCTGAAATTAGGCGAATTATCACGGAAACATTTTCAAATCTTAAGGGTTATTTATCCACTGCAAGTAAACAACAGCTTCTTATGCAACTTCTAACAATCTGGTCCAAATACTTTAAAGCCTCAGCTTTAAAGTAAACAGTTATTATTGTTTTACCTAGCTTACTTTGTGCAGGCCAAATGGGAACATTTAATTAAACAATCATGTTCAAAACAATCACAAATTCTTAGTTCCTAATAAATGCCTCTAAGCAAAAAAAAAAAAAAAAGGATTTGGCTTCAAATACTCTGAAATTAAAGATGAGAATATCTGGCTAGCACGCAAGCAGCAACTGCAGCTCATTTTTATAACAACTAAATAAATAAAACTGAGGCTTCTTGTTAAACTGAATCTGTCTCTGACCAACACATGCAGATTAGATGTAAAACAATTAGTCACTGGAACATATTTCGGCTTTTCCACGTCAGCTGGCATTTCTTTTAAGAAACAGTCGGCGCTTTTCTGATGAGCATGCGTTCGGATGTGACCTTTAACATGTTCGTTCTGCGAGGATTAAATTAGGAAAGTATGCTGGACTTAATTTGGACGCATGACTCTAATCTCTATCTGTCCAAAGCAATATGAAAACTAAAATGTTTATTTAAAATGGTATTTACTTATTTATTTTTATATTTAAGATGTAACCTGAGTAATAAGATAATGGATTTTTAGGATACAGTTTTGGATAAGTAAGTTGAACATTTTTCGTAAACAGTTTGCCAATTCTGGAAGTGTTTCGGCTTTTCCTGCTCTGATGCGAAGCTCGAAAAAACAAAAGCAAACAAACAAAAAAACAAAAAAGCCAGTGGAATCAGAATAATGAGGGAAACTCTGGAATGAGGACTGGCCCCGCCATTCCTACAAACAACTCCGACACAGGAATTCCTGCGGGATACAGGCCACTTAGCAGGACGATTAATGCATGGAAAATGCCAGGATGTCTGGCAAGCATGACCGACTGGAGCAACATAAACGCTCTGAACTGACCCTCACAAAGCCCACGATCTGTGTCGCTGAACAAAATGCATGATAATTGCATTTGCTTAACCCAGAATCCTAGGAGGCCTAACATGCTTCCCAGACGTTAGATCTGAAGCACAGCCAACCTTTCTCACTTCATAAATAAATGAGCTGGTCTTAATATTGCATAGGGTACAATTTAACAAAAACACTATGCAGCCAAGTGGAAATGCAAGATGCCAGTCGTGCATTTGGAGTTTTCTTGGGATTACGTTTGTGCTGAATTTAAACAAAAAAAAAAAAAAGAAAAATGGATGTTGCAGAAAATTACCACAACGCCAAGCAGTATCGGCGCTCGGATTATCCACCAGATATTCATGTCTGTGTTCTGCTCCCAGCACCTGAAAACAGAAACACATTGAAGGAAACAGCAGCGACTACAGGACATTTCTCACATGCTTCTTGGACATTTGCTCTGTAATTTATAGCTTCCTTGTTCTGAGATTTGCAGCCGAGTCTCGTGTTGGCTGATGAGTTGTTTTCTCAGCGTTTAGAAAGTGTGGCTTTGAAATGCATGTCCCTCCGTTTACCGCTAAGCGGCGCGCAACAGGGGCCTGACGATGAACATGAAATATTTCTGACATTTAATGTTTTAACTCCTGACCATGAGATAATTTACTTTCACCTCAGAGCAGCAACAAGCTGCTGTAAGTTTTAATCACACATTTAGAGTTCATCAAACCACCTTCTGAAAACATCTTAACATGGTCGCACAAAAATATTGCTTTTAAAACTAAAAGTAAAAGAAGAAGAAATACTTACTCTTTATTTTCATATAAATATTTAGAGACTGCCCAGGGAACAAGGAATATTAATGGTGTTCCTATAAGAAACAAACAAAAAAATAGGTTATCTGCTGAACTTGCAGACGCACATCCTCCTATCCAGAACAGGTCAGCTCACCCCAACCGATGCACAGGTAGATTTTGAAGTAGTTCCTCTCCGTGAACACGGTAATGACCAGCAGGTTGTGGAGGTAGATGCCTTCCACCAGCAGCCAGTAGCTGTTGGCCATGATGCTGTACTGCATCATCACCAAGGCAGTGCGGCAGCTAATTGTGGTCTGCAAGAGAGCGGAGGGACGTTTCACAAAACTCCACATGCATTTTCAGCTGAACGTGGTCGGGATCAGAGCCGCTGCAGATGGGATCTCCTTTTCTGGCAGCGGGATCCAGGCGTTGTGCCGAAGGCGATCGGATTCCACAAAAGCAGCGACTTTCACGGCCAGCTGTGTCACACAGCTCAGCGCGCAGTGGAAAGCATCGTCTTTCTTTTGTAGATAATTAGCTTGTATTACTATCTTAGAGCTATTGGCTTTTGACATGACCTGACAAGACATTTGTGACGACGTTGCACATCTTCAGCAGAGTAACCGTGGCAACTGACTAACTTTTGACTCACTTTTGGCTGAATGAGGTCAGGAATGTTTACGTACGCCCCCCACAGGTGTCCATTTCAAATGAAAGCATTTGTTTTGATTGTCAGGCAGAATTTCAGATTAAAGCTTCCTCCAAATGAGAATCACCAACCAAACCAGTAGGACTTAGCTGGTCTTTAAGGCTGCTGCTGCAATACAAATTTGTTTTGCATCGCCTCATATCATACATTCTTGTAATATCAGGAGAAAGTTTTATTTTGCAGCAGTCTGACTTATTATTGATTACTTTGTTTGGACTCCTTTTACATATTTCTCTGTGGGTTTTTGATCCTGTGCATATTGTTGCGTATTTTTGTGTAAAATTGTTTCTGTGTAGATCTCAGTTCATGTTTTAGTTTGGCCGTCTGGTCCTCCTTTTTTGTGCACAGCATCCCGTTTACTTTTGCTGCTTCACCCATTTCCCATTTTCCCACGTGTGGTTTTTGTGGTTTTTGTTTTTGGGGTTTCTGCGTTCTCTCAGCTGTTCTCCATCTAGTAATTAGGCCCACCTGTTTTTCATTCCAGTAAAAATCTTCACCAGCGCATTGTCAGATGATTAAATGTCTTACTAAGGTAGACAAAGAATAAATTCATTGCACAGAATTGAAGTTATAAAGAGATACAAAAGCAAATACGGGAGAAATAATTCAGAACACGTACATAATTAACCTCCTGAAAAGATTGACAGTGTTTTTATGAACCCAGAACTTTCATTATGGACTATTAGGTTTTCTTCGTAGTACTCTTCCATGCTTACCAGCAGCTCCACTGGGGGTATCGATTCACTGGGGAACCCCTGGTCCCTGTCTCCGCTGATCTTTTGCGATGTGAAGTTGGCCTCCAGCAGAGCATCTTTGATTAGGACCGAAAGGGCTCGCAGGATGAAGGAAGCAAACAGGTTCATGTGGATGTTGTTCCTCATGCAGTGAAGTTTTCTGACAAAAACAAAACAAGACGGACGTAAAGGCTGACCTGCGTTGGATTGCTCAAAAATACTCGTTTCAACTTTTTTTTTTGTTAAACTGTGGTTCTTTCCTGGAATTTGTACTTTTCTGCAGTAGATTGCTGTCAAACTATTTGTTGGGTTTTTCCCCCCCAAATAAACAGTCAGGGACAAATCAGTCAGCTGGTTTAAAGTTGACTGATTCTTTTTCTTTGTTGTAAAAAAAAAAAAAGACAAATTTCTTCTGATCATACCTGAAAAATATAAGAATACCAAGAGCCAGTACCAGCGCCACCAAGGACAAGGAGTAGCCCACCGTGTACATGATCCGGATACATCTGTAATAAATCTGCAAAACAACAAATAAAGAAACACGACAGGTTAGAAATTTATGAGAGTTTACCACAGCTTGCAATATCTTACTTTCTTATTTTGGGGTTTTGTAAGTACTATTTTCAATATATTTTTTAAATTTAATCTTTGCAATCCCCTGATATCCAAGCGTTCTTTGTATTTACAGTAAGCCACCTTTTGCTTAACAATTAACACATTAAAATATATTTAATGTCAGTAAAATTGTCATTCTGCTTATAAAATATTTGTGTTACCCTTGTATCTCTTAAAAATAATTATGTTCACGTATTTTTCTCACCTGGTTTGTGCTATGGATTTCACACTCGGTGGTATTGTACTTAGTCACCCACTGGCCATTGGCATCACAGTCCTGATACACCATGCCATGTTGAACTATGTGCAAAAACACACACAAACACGGATTTTCAACAGAAAATGTCATCATCACCGACGGCTGTCTGCTTCTAACAGATATTATCAGTTTTTTTCTGACCTTTATGGTACCACGGCAAATACCACGGGCACTCCACACTGACGGTGGTGTTGGGGAATCCATCGGGCCAGCAGGCATAGTCGTCAAACGTCCTGTTGCACACAAGACCTGAGGGTGAAAACAATAAGATAAAGTAAAAACAACATTAATATCACCCCCAGATGCTCGCTTTTGACTGTTTAAGTTTCAAAACGGTCTTTTGAAGTAACGTCTGCCGGAAGTCATTATCTGGAACATAATGGTCTTTCCTCAAAATCGGCCTTTCCACGTGTCATTATGTCTCTCATCAGTGGATATTAGTCGTGATTGTGAGAGTATAGACAGCTGGAAGCTCAGGGGGACAAAGTAATGAATCCTATGTTCTCTATAGCTGCTGAGCTGCTCTCACACTAATGGAACAGCAGGGATGTTATGTGAGAGCTGCCGTGTTGGAGAGCTGAGAGGAACAATTTTGTATAAAGTGTGGGAAGCAGCTTGTTTTAAAAGATGAGGCAGAACTTCCTAACGGGGAGTAATGCACCTGAAGAGCAAAATTCACCTAATTGTTGAAGACTTTCTCATTTCTTCTTCTTCTTACTTCTCACCCAGAGTTCACAAGTAGTTTGACAGCTGGCTGTTCTTAAATCATACTTTCTTTTTTTTCTTTTTTTTGCTCAGTTGCACAAAAGGTTAGTTTCAAGTCTTTTTGAATCCTTAACTTGGCCACTAGATCACACAACTTTGGTCAAACTGATATTGTTTGACTCAAATGAAACAAAACACAAGTCAAAAATGGCAAAAGAAATAAAATGACAATTTTTTTGTTCTCTGTTTCCATGTGTTAAGAGATCATAACTCTTCTACACCTGATATTTCACAAATTTCTTGATTCCACATTATGTGATTCATGTCTTCTTTAACTTCCAAACCTGGTTTGTGACACAAGGCAAAAAACTGACTTTACTGCAAATTTTCCTCTGAAAGTTCTGCAGTAGCAATAAGCCAGGAATGAAAATAAAATAATAATTAAAAAAAAACAGACCCAATATCTAAAGCTCACCACTGCTGGGCGGGTATTGACTGTTGTTGTATTCACATTCTGTCCTATACCGCTTCCAGTCGTCCTTCATTTTATCCAGGGTAGCAGCAAGAGACATCTGATTAGACACACACAGGAGAAAATTCAATAAAAAGGTGCAGTGATGTCCTAAAGATTTGCTACCTGTGGATGCTGTGATCAGACCAAGTAAACAGTTCAATTAAACCATTAAAAAAACATAGTTCCAACAAAAACAACATGTTAGTAAATTATAATGTTAATTTGACTCTAGATAAAGTTTATGTACAATATGTAAACAATTACACTTTGTGATGTCATGTTCCTCCTAAAGTTTTTTACTCGTAATTCCATTTCTGCTGCTGCTAGAAAGAAAAAGACAGAACAAAACATTTGGCTTTGATTCAGTTTTGTGTCAGTTTAGGAACATCTGATTATAGATCCACATGGCAAAGTGTGAAAAGTAAGAGCTTGAATGTTCTGTTATTGTTTTTTACATGTTAGAGTTGTGTAAAAGATTTGTTTAGCATCTGGCGCAAAAAAAAACGTCATCAATCCCAAAGGGAAACTGAATGTTATTATAACTTATCTAAATCTTCAAAGTTCTTGTAGATGCTGATCGCTGTGAGCAGGAAAGATCTCCTGTAGCAGTCTGTATTACAGTGATTCAAAAGAAGCCTCTGACTGAAAACACCGATTTTTGTTGTAGTTGTTCTATAAATCTTATGAAGACGATTAGAGAATGGCCACAGAACAAAGTCCTATTAAAAACAACAACAACAACAACAAAAAGTTTCACACTCTGGATGATCTCAGAGTCCAATAAAGAAGCTACAGAAGGAGCTAAAGATAAGGATGATGGCACAGAGGCCTTCCAACGTCACAGATTTGAAGCTTGTTGCTACAGATGAAAGGTCAGTGGAGAAGTGCTTATTTTACAATTAACGGTGTAGAATTGGATTTTTGTTTCTGGCAAAGTCTGTTTTTTTTTTTATTGAATTGTGCTTCTAAGTTACAAATAGCCCTAAATGTTATTAATGCACACAACACTTGAAAGTAAAGAACAACTTTTTATTTTTTATTTTTGTGTGTTTGGCATCATTGGAAAGCTTAGGATCCACACTATCAGAATCTGTAATTCTGTCGAAGCCCTTCATATTTACCAAACACCATGTATGAACAAAGAAAATGTCAATAAGAGACTAATATTTGCATTTATGGTTGTACATATTTAGATGCTTCATTGCGGGTCAATCTCAAGCCAGGTGGTCCGTGAAGTGTTTGTTAAATGGGTTGAGTGGTCCTAGGCCTGAAAAAGTTTGAGAAGCACTGGTTTATGCCAAAGAGCTACTTCTGTGACCTACCTGGATGCTGCACGAGACGATGAGGACTGCCAAAAAGAGGAACAGCCGTGACATCCTTTATTCCTGCTGGTGGTGCTGGGAGGGCTTTTCACCTCATAAGGGGCTTATCTACACGCGCCACACAGCCTGAGGGACACAGAGACACACAATCCATCAAAGCTCATTGAAAACACATTCACTTGACTCATATTAGCCCCACATAACAAGATGACCAAAACAGGAAAAGGTTGGGTCGTGTCTACACCAGTGCAATTTTACCAGATTTAGAAGGCAGGCGAATGAAAAAAACAAAAAAAAAAACATAATTGAAATCTACGTTTATCTAAACAGGCTAATTTGGAGAAGAAAGGGCATCCACTGGGAGCACGATAAGTCCTAATTCAGTCTTTGTTTTAAAAAGCAAAGCTTGGCAGCTGAATAAAGCACCAAGTTGCTCAGGACATTAAGTACAAGGTCGAAAGCCTCCAGGAACTGCTGCTACTTCTATCAGAGAGAGACGGTCGCAGCAGAGAGGAGCTGCACTCGCTCAGTGACGCGCAGCTGGCTGCGCTTTCTCGTTAAAACTGATCAGTGTTTGGTTGAGCGTGTCTCAGTGTGTGCCAGAGGTCACTCACCTGGCCATCGATCACCTCCAGCTCCCGACGGACTCGAGCGAAGCCGGAGAACGGAACGAAATCTGAAACGTTTCTGCAAAAAACACCTTGACCATAGAAACATTTTTGGCTAAAACGTTTCAAATTCCATTCTGTTCTAGTTCCGTGGCGCACTAGAGGACGGGGGTCATGCTGATGTGTTTAGCTTACTGGTATTTGTGCAGCAGATAAGAGCAGTGTGTCATGACAGACGGACAGGTTGTGATGCATGGAGTCCAGAAAGCCCATATTCAACACTGTCACTCTGCTTTCTAAGCTGTCAACAACAAGACACTGAAATATTGCCTCAAACTGCAGCTGGAATGTTGTAGCCACCTTTTGCTGCTCTGCTAGAAAGTCAAATACGATTAAATCTAAACCCAAGAAACCAACTTTCTAAATGGACTGTGCAGTGTAATAACCGCTGGATGCATTAGCAGCAGCACAGAGGGATTGTAGTATTTTCTCAAAGCGGCGGAGCTACTGTTGTCTGGCTCAACATCGGGTCAGGATCGGTACCGCTGATATAAGAGCGCAGACTCTTGCACATTTTCACACAATCAGATACAATGCGGTAGGCAACCTTTGTTTATGAAATGTTTCTGCAACAATCTGAGGTTGAGCAAAAAGCCAATATTATGAAAACAACTTATTATGAGCCACACTCTCAGCTCTGAGCGACTGCATCTGAAAGCTGCAAATGTTGTGAAATATTACGTTTTACCACAGACTAGCCAGATGTAATTTGGGTTTCATCCTGCATCCCATTGCACGGGCTGTCACAATTATTTCAAAAATCAATTTCATAAATTCTTCTGACAATTAATTGATTAATTTGATGGAAAAAAAAAGTGGCACAGTCTGCAGATTTTTCATTCTGCCAGTTAAGTCTTTTTATGTAATAAAAGAGGCAAATAAACAGATGATTAAATTCATTTTTGACATAAGAAAATAAACACCGTATTGCCTGAAATATACTTTAGTGTACCCTTTATAATTTGTAGCAAAAGTTGCATCAGAAGGTAAAACTACTGGAAACACCAAAATGCAAAAAGCTCAACTCTTTCTGCTCAACTTATCAATACAGTGTAGGGATAATTTGTTCATTAGTTATGGATTAACCAATTCAAAATTTGATAGCTAAAAGGTGCTTATTAGGAGATTTAGCTTTTACAAAATAAATAAAATGCATTTATCTTTTGTATAGTTTTGGCTTAATTACTGCATGTTGTCTTTTCAGCATACGGCCTTTGTTTTGAGTCTTATCTACTCCGGTTAACGATTAAACTACTGAATTAGTCGATGATTATTTCAATAACAGATTCAACGATTGTTCCGACTAATCGTTTCAGTCACAGAAGAAACGCACATCAGAGATCATCCTGCTCCTTGTTGAATAACTACATAGAATGCTTACACACACTCTCTCTCCCCCAGTAGGTAACAGATTCAGAAACAAGTTTTCCCCCAGCCACCCGTCTTGCACCATGTTGTGCAACTTAGCACTAAAGACACACAATGATTAACGAAAGTGATCCCCACAGGAGAGATTATGAAAGGAAAGGGAAACAGAGACATCGGGGTTTGGCAAAGTGTGGGGGAGAAAAAAAAGAAACTAGCCCAACCTGGCCTCTGACCACATTACTATGTTTAAAAAAAATGAATAAAAAAAAACGTGGAGCAGGAGTAATGACCGTGATACAGAATATTATTTAAAATTTACAACGTCTCTCTTAGGAGAAAATCTCTCCTACTATGAATCGGATCATTTACGGCTTTTATTCGCTTTACATCTGCATCGCTTGCACCACTGTTTCACGACACACTGACTGAGGTTTTAATAAGTTATGTTTCGAAAACCACAGAAATCTTCTCTCAGGCCATTTCTCGGTTTGATATTCTTTCAGGGAGATAATTCCCGAAAACATGCTGGAGAGACTGGAGTTTCCTCTGGCTCTATGGAGCACGCAGTCACACGCCGCTAAATATTATTCTACAGTTTAAATATCAAAATCAAAAGAATAACACAAGCTAATAATATTATATCATTTAACAGCAAAATGACTAATTATTGCTTTTCTTTAAAACAAACGCAATAAGATATGAATGTGTTTATAATGCTCATTTGAATACAATTAAAAAGATATGTAAAAGTCATAATGTAAAGATCTCACATTGGCTCGTATGTGAAGCTGAAAGTAAAAACAACGTCGCTTGTAATAGACAATACTGCTAAAGTTGCAAAGACATTTTTTTTTTTTTTAAAGACAAACTGTGTCTGTTATCCAGAAGATTGGACGCGTTTGGGTGTCTTCACTGCAGGATAATTAGGGCCACATGGCGCATGTAGTGAGAGCTGAGGCAGGACTAATGAGCGCCAAGGTGTGAGGCTAATAAGGCTTGCAAATCCGGCTGTTTTGATAGCATGGTGGAGCTGCTGCCGCACCCGGAGATATTTCCACAGGTCCGTCAGGAAACATGTTGTTTAGCATCACTAACTCTAGGTTACAGCAAATATCCCCGAGCTTTCTCTGTTACTTCTGTGCGTCTTGATTTCAGGTTGGAGGACAGCCGAGGGCCTGTGAAGGCAGAGGCAGAGCTGACCTCTTGGAGTCGTTTGGGTGCGTTTTCCCCGAGGCTATTTCAGCCAAAAACATGTTACCAAATCATCTTATACCCAGCTTTTGTCTGCTAAACAAAAGCCGTACCCCGCTCCTTGTCTAAATTACGCTTGTGTGCAATTTTACTTATATTTGTGAGGAAAATACTTTTAAAATCAGGCTTGGATGACGCACATGCCCCAACCGTCTAAAAAATGCGTTTGCTTGTTTTTTTTTTTTCTAAATCGCTCTGTGCTCAAATGCATGTTGAATGGCTTAATACAATGGCCACTAACAATTACTGTTGTTTGTTGGAGAGTACTTGCCTTTCATTGTGCTGTCTAGCAAATAACATTACAAAAGCAGAGTATGCATGGTTGAATGTTGTGCAGAGGGGAGAAGCAAGGACTAAAAACAAACCTCTTTGAAAAAAAACAACAACCACCCAGCCTGGAGATGTGCCTGTGATCTCCAATCTATCGTCCACTTTTCCAAATGAGGTACAAGACTCGACGCAGAGACGTCCCGCACTTTTCATCTTCCAGAGCTTTGGTTCACACCTCTGAGATGACGGAAGATCATTTTAAATCACCGTAAAAGAAAATAGTGGCGACGATCCTAAAAGCTGCAGCACAACTCACAGGAAGTCATTACCCGGGGCGAAGCCTGGTAGGCCTCATACCTCAGGGAAGCAGATGGCGAAATGCATAGGAGGGTGAAGCAGAGTTCAAAATGAGCAAGGCACCATGCTGAAACACACGCTTACAACTTGGCTGCAGCAAGTTGTGGCGGTCTTTTGCGGCCGGCTGAAAACTGAGCAGCTATGAATGTTTGACTTTCCACATCAAATCAGACAGTTTTGTGTCGCGCCAGCGCGCAACAAAATTCAACTTATAGGACTTTGGGCTGAAATCCAGATTTGTTGGAGCCTAATTTTACGCTAAATATATTTTTTCAATGTTCAGCGTGCATGTTAAAGTGAAGAATTGTGTTAATTTTCTCACTCAAGCACACTTTGGCCCTCTGAACTGGGAAAAGTCTTTATTAAGACAGTTGTACGTTTTTTTTGGCAGAGCCAGAAAAAAAAACTGTCTTGACGATGTGAGTCATGATGCGGCAAGGACATAAAGCCAACACAAAGAGGCAAACAACAAACTCTGACCACCTAGGGGGTTTGTTTTTAGGCCAGCAGCAACAGATAACACAATAAACTTACTCATCTAGTGTCACTTCTGTCCATTCAACCTTTACCATGATTACACAAGCATTGCTCATCTGGAGGCACATTTGAAATTCTGTTACCTCTCTACGTTTCTTCAAGAGGAAGTGTAGGGATTAAAAAAAAAAAAAAATCCAACACAGCGAACTGACAGCTGCATATTGAGCGAGCAGGCACACCGCCAACTGCAGTGTCAAAGTCTTTCGCAGAGGAACGTTAGATGCAACGTCTCCAGAAGGTCATTAATGGCAAAGTTACAGTTTAGATCACCATGAGTCAACAAATGCATCCTGACAAGCAGCTTTCCTGCCCTACTTCACTGAACCACGTACTATCAAATATTCATTAAACTGCAGCACAAGACTAAAATGCCGCAGCTGAGTGCACACGGAGAGCAACCTGTCGCATTGAAATGTCTAAAAATAAATGAAGAAGTATGTCTTTACGGGCTGCTGTGCAGTCACCAGGAGGCAGACATGGAGCGTGGCTTGTCTTCACATAATCAGAAATAATAAAAGTAGGCTGTGCATGTCAGTGTTTGCTTAAAACATATTAAAATCTCATGAAAACCTGATATGTTGTTATTATTAGGAACCAAACCAGCTAATACCTGTTTATCCACATTATTGTTGTTTGACAACCTGAAACAAAAGTTGTTGCTTTTTCCAACTTTATTTTATACAAAAAAATCAAAATAAAAATACACACACAAAAAAAGGCCCAGCTATCTGATAATAGGGTGAAAGATGGAAAAATACCTTGGAGAAATAGAAAACTCACGTCACAACAAAACGAACAAAACTATTTGAATAATTCTGTATCACTAAATGATGAGGGAAAACATGCAGCAAAACAACAACAGTTGCAGGATTGGGTTAATGAGACAACATGGACAAAAAGAAATGAAAACAGATGTAGCAAAACAGAAAAGCAACTCGCACTACACCGGCAGCTCTTAAACATTTAGACACCAGCTAAATAAATACTAAATAAATCTGCTGCTACACTGTATGATATCTTTCCACATATAGTAATAAATGGAAAAAATGTGTTAGAGGTTTAAAGATTCAAGGAAATAAAGCAGCTTTGATGGAAAATCTCAACTGGCCAGATGGTGTAAAAAAAACTTTGAGTTTGCAGAGGAAGGTGCATCAATATTAACACAGACGGCGCATTTTCACCTTGTTGCATGAGATTATGTAATGATATTGCTGCTGCTGCAGCAGCAGCAGAGCATATGTGTGGTATAAATGGTGTGTGAGGGATGAAGAGCTTACGTGGCTTATCCTGTGATCCGTTTGTGAATGTTACACTGTCAAAAACATAGAAAAGCGATGCTGGAGACATGCAATAGAGTGGCAGCACACATGTTTTCAAAGTGCAACTATGCCAACGTCTTTATAAAACGGTAACGAAGCTTAGACTTTTTAAAAATGGAATAAAAAAGCAAACAACAGCAAATCCTTTAACAGGGACATAGGTCTTGCTATTTAAATCATTTCCCCCAAAGCTTTTATCTAATATAGTGGTGATGTAATGTTAAAACTGTTTCAAAGGTACGGTAAAAAAAAAAAAAAAAAGACAAATTTTAAAACATTACTGCGGGGCTATATTAAAACAAAAGAAAGTAAATGTTTCATTGAGAGAATAACATTTTTTTTCTACATCTCCAGCCGGTGACTGACAGAATCCAGATATTTGAACGGTCACACGCCTTTTCTGGGCAGTTTTTAAAATAATACGTCGTACTACAAGTCACTATGCTTCAGATGTTCACAGCCAGGCTTGATCCATCTGTAAACTTGCTTCAGGCTTGCTGGATGTGTTGGAGGATACGATGCCGCCCGCTCGCTCTCCGACATCTGTGTTTGGAAAACGTGTCAAGGTTTGGCTCGGCCTCCACCTCTCACACAGACATTTAAACAAACTCCCCGTTTTACATTTTGTCCTCCCCACGAGCTGCTAATCCATTCTTTAACATGTCCCCTATTTACAAAAGAGTGACATAACAGGACTCTATTGTGCAGCACGGTACGAGGAAAACGGTGAGAGGAGGCGGTGTTGTTGCGCTCGAAAGCAATTTGAAAAAAACAAAACAAAACAGGGCTCTGATTTAGGGCTGCTGAGCTGAAGCTCTGAACGTCTCGGTTCGTCACTGACCCTGTTACAATGTGGGAGCACAGCAACCGTAACCCCCGATTACTCGAGTTTAGTGACAAACGTTTCCCGTTTAGAGGTCGCATCTCATGAAAGTAGTTGGAAAACAACGACAAGCGGACATGTTGGCACTCGAGTCCTCCGTGTCAGCGAGTGTGAGGCTTTTCTGTGTGGGACTTTGTGTAGGAAGGGCTTTGTTGCCACTTTCATGCTTACACTTGGACTAAAAAAAATATATATATATATATTTTTTTTTGCAAACAACGGCCCCCGTTGGAAACCTTCAAATCGCGGGGTGCCAAGTTCATCGTCCTTCATGGTTTCCTGTGTTTTTGCAAATGATCAGAGCAGCGGCCGAACCTGAATGCTGACAGAAGTTTTAGTGGCGTAACCAGTTTACATAATCGGTCATGGAGATCTCATTTGAGCCCATGGTTTATCTGGGGATGACTAATAAAATGCATAGTCTTGTTTATTAACAGTGAGTGTTGTTTGACAGAGGAATATTTTTTCTGCTTTGTTGCAGAATGAGTTGCAATCGCACCCAAAAGATTATTATTATTTTTCTCGGAATTATTTGCCAGTTTAATCAAGGAATGAACCTTGTTTTCAAACTCCTGTTTAAAGCCGTGTTCAGAAAATCCTCTGCGCCGCTTCCAAAACTCACAAGTCTGAGGGAGGGTGCACAATGAATTTGTTGGAATCAAGAAAATGGTCAAACTAAACAGATCATTTCGTCTTTCTATTGTTTTCCTTCTTCCAACCGCAAAAGGCTTGGAGCTCATCAGCAAACATAAATCCTCGTAATACCGACAGAAACATGCAAAATCCTAGTTGGAAAATGCTTGTCAGCAATTATAGGAAGGGTTTGGCTGCTGTAATGATAATAAAAATGTTTCCACTGATTCTTGAGGGCTGCAAGGAATTTCTGGTATGCCATTCTTAAATATAAAATGTAAATAGAAGGATTATAGTTTTCTTATCTCCCGTCCAAAAAAAAAAAACTTTTTTTGTTTAATTAAAATTATTTTAAATTAAACTCTTCCAGCTGTATTAATAGTTTTGATTTAGACTTAAATCTTGACATTTATAGTACTAACCCTATAATTTAATATTTATGCAAGTGGTTTTTGTGCCAAGCTTTAAATTCAGACATATACTATACGTCACTTAAGCTAAAGGGTAAGTCTGAGGACTGTTTGGTTTTCCTTCTTTTAATTAAATAACATTGATAGGTTCTGAATAAATGCCCTCAAACGGCATATTCAGGGAAGAGAAATACACGACACTGCTCGATTAAATTCAGTTTCCAGCAACTCAAAAGTCGCTGAATGAATGAATCCGGGGCGTCTATGCCAGCCAGCGAGCTATGTCAGCCAAAAAAGAAATTGCGCCTTATGCTGCAAAACTAATCTACCATTTCATATTTGTCTCATGGGAATAAATTGGACTTATCGCAGTAATAACTCACTCGGTGACATTTGCACCGGTTGAATTTAGATTTGGCATAAACAAACGAGCGTGCAGAAAGCGAGCTCTGCAGTGTCACCTGTCAGCACCGGGAAGTCAGAGGGACGAGCCAAACTTTGTGCCGTCTGCGAATACACAACGTCTTGACGGTGACATTTACTGAAAGCATTATCTCTGCCAAAATGGAACAGTGAGAATGTCGGTGTTTATTTGAAAGATTGATAAACTTAACAGCACTGATCATTTCATATTCTGATGCAAAAGACAAAATTAGCTGCGAAAACTGTGTAAAGGAATGCCGTGCATAAAACTTCGCTGATAAGATAAAACTACCTAATTAAGCCCAATGGGAAATCCACTTATTTAGGGGCAGGAGGAATAAACAAGTGCCAAACTTTAAAAAAATTAACCATGCAAGTTAGATGTAGATATTCCAACTGGGAAACAAAAATAGCTTTTGTTGAGAAGGAAGTGCAAAAACAGACCTGGCAGAGACACAAAGCAGATCTGCAAAGCACTTTGATTCCTGGTGATGATCAATAAACATTTGGTCATAAATTTGGCATCATTTTTAATGTAACAAAGCAGCTCAAACTACGCCATGCGAGCACTTTATAATAATCGACAAGCAGGACTGGAAAAAAATCTACGCTAGCTATAAAGTTTGAAGGAGATGAGGGGGCAAAATGCACCAGATAACAGGAAAGGCACAAAAGATATCAAATATATTAAGATAGTGTCTAGTTCAAAAAAGGACCAATTTCTCATGGTCTCTGAGCTATTTATGAGATAAGTAGTCGAGATATGAAAGCATCCATTTGCTGCTCTATTCCCACGAACATCTGTTGTCTGTTGCTCTCCTATGGATGCTGGCAGCAAGTGTTTATGCTCAGTAATCCCCTGAGCTCTGCTGCGCTGCTCTGTCACTCTGCCATCAGCCTGGGTTTTATCACGCGTTAGGGAGGTGCGTCTTATAAGGTGGTAGAGTCGTGGAACATTTCCGACCCCAGACGTAGATACGCCGAATGTCCGAAACCGTATTTAGTCAGGCTGTTTGGCTTAAAAGAGGAAGAACATCCATCACTTCATGACGGAAAAGTTGCTGCTGCAAAAGGCCGTGCTGTTTATTGTAAGGACGCAAAGCAGAACCGCGGGATTGGGTCGCAGTGTCTGAGGACTGGCTTTTCTGCTGCACAAACAGCCCCAACAAGGGCTCAGTTAAACTTTTGGGTTCATGTCTGAGTGAAAGCCTTCAGATGAGGAAACCAAGTTAAATAAGAAGGAGAGGGTGAGGGGAAAGACCGGGCAGCAGAATAAACTCATATGCTTCTTCTGTCTTTTCACTTTTATCAAAACAGATCCTCATTTGTAGAAAAATTGTAGCTCAGGGATACTGCAGATTCCCTAGAGAAGCTTCGAGCAAGTCTTTTACAAAGTATGCTAATTGAATCACTACAGTAACAGAGAGGACAAGGCTGGCATTCTTCATGCTACAAATACCCTAAAGACACTGAACCAATATTGAATTTATCCAGCTGGCAGAAATTTCCTGTAACAACTCAACTCTATCTGATGGAGTTATGTTCTCTCGGTTTGGGACAGATATATTCATGATTTATTACTTTAGACAAGTGTGTGAAGCAAATAAAAAAAATCTCGACTGCTGTCCAAATTAAATATTTGACAGTTTGGATGCATAGTATTGAGAAACCATCGACGCAAGAGTTTAACCAAAACAATTGTTGCTTTTTGAAATAGAGACGTGTTCGGGTATGTGCTGTTAATCTTTGACGCCATCTCCAGCTCAACATTTTGCACTAAGCAAAACAAAAGTTAAAATGAATAAATCTCAAAACAAATTAGAAATTACAGGAGTTATGCAAATGATTCAATGACTAATTTAGGACCTTGGTACCTTCAAGAACGTGGATCCCGCCATTTCCTTTGTTCATTAATCTTTGGTAATCTTTTGCACCATATTAACATGTTTAGCTGGTTCATTGGGGTGCATATAATTACCAACAGAAGGTTAATGGTTTGATTCCAGCTTCCTTCTGTCACATGTCGATGGGCAAGGCACTTAGCCCCAAGTTATCTGAGTATCTGTGAATGTGGCTCTTGTGTAAAGCGCTTTGAGCTGTATACGTTCAGACCATTTCCTTCTCAGGAGTAATCAGGAGGGGTTGCATCAGGAAGGGCATGTTAGGTAGAAGAAACATTTCCCTACTCCACATGCATGCAACTGTGGAGCAGGAAAGGCAGCTGCTGTGGTAACCCTAGAGGACATTTCATACGGATTTTTACATCAGGTTTGGTGAGATCCTGACTTCTCAACTCAAAATTTGGACTTTGGAAGTGTTCAGGTTGATATTTTTTTTTTGGACCTAAAAAGGGAAAAAGGTTTTCTCTTCTATCCACACAATGACACCTGTTTTGTCAGTGGTCCCTCACTTCAAAAATATAATGAAAATGGTTGAATCATTTAATGATGCTTAATTAACATAATTATTATTGACAACAAGAAATAAAGTTAGTCCTTCCTGATCTGTGTTTCCAGAAAACAGCAGTGAGTTGTTGCTTCACTCTTTTTCCCAGCTGGTTACATCCAGGCCTCCGGGCCACTGCGATGACTCATTCATCCACAGATGTACAGATGAACAATATGTGTGTGAGTCCATGTGTGTGTGTGTGTGAGACGCGATGAGCTGCAAGTTTCCACAGATCTGACAGTATTTTTGTTCTAGTTGCAAAGAACTGAAAATCCCTACTATGAAAATCACTTGCATTAGTTTGGCTGGCCGATGATAAACTAATTATCACCTGAGCAGCAACATGCATTACACACTGGTCTCAAGTTTCAGACATAATGCTAAATGCAATACTGAAGTAAATTGAAGTGATTTATCTCAATCTACCACCTGCACCTCCCTCTCTTCATAACTCTTCAGGGTTATTTCACTCCATGCACCTTACCAGCAGCTTAGTCTGCACAGATGCACTTTGTATATATAGATAGTTGGTTGTATCCAAGCATCATAGCAAAAGGTTGAGTGGAAGGAAAAAAGTGCTGTAGAAAAAGGTCCACAATCTACAGTAATAACTTCCATCTCTGAAGAAATACCCTTTCAAGAGTTTGGGTTCTGTGTAATATCACATTTATCTATTATATAAATATCACATTTTGGTAAAATGCATAAATTCATTTTGCAATGATAATTGTACTTGTTGAGATTTACAGCAGCAAATGCATGAGTTAAACTTTTACATTACTGNGGCCTGAAAAAGTTTGAGAAGCACTGGTTTATGCCAAAGAGCTACTTCTGTGACCTACCTGGATGCTGCACGAGACGATGAGGACTGCCAAAAAGAGGAACAGCCGTGACATCCTTTATTCCTGCTGGTGGTGCTGGGAGGGCTTTTCACCTCATAAGGGGCTTATCTACACACGCCACACAGCCTGAGGGACACAGAGACACACAATCCATCAAAGCTCATTGAAAACACATTCACTTGACTCATATTAGCCCCACATAACAAGATGACCAAAACAGGAAAAGGTTGGGTCGTGTCTACACCAGTGCAATTTTACCAGATTTAGAAGGCAGGCGAATGAAAAAAAAAACATAATTGAAATCTACGTTTATCTAAACAGGCTAATTTGGAGAAGAAAGGGCATCCACTGGGAGCACGATAAGTCCTAATTCAGTCTTTGTTTTAAAAAGCAAAGCTTGGCAGCTGAATAAAGCACCAAGTTGCTCAGGACATTAAGTACAAGGTCGAAAGCCTCCAGGAACTGCTGCTACTTCTATCAGAGAGAGACGGTCGCAGCAGAGAGGAGCTGCACTCGCTCAGTGACGCGCAGCTGGCTGCGCTTTCTCGTTAAAACTGATCAGTGTTTGGTTGAGCGTGTCTCAGTGTGTGCCAGAGGTCACTCACCTGGCCATCGATCACCTCCAGCTCCCGACGGACTCGAGCGAAGCCGGAGAACGGAACGAAATCTGAAACGTTTCTGCAAAAAACACCTTGACCATAGAAACATTTTTGGCTAAAACGTTTCAAATTCCATTCTGTTCTAGTTCCGTGGCGCACTAGAGGACAGGGGTCATGCTGATGTGTTTAGCTTACTGGTATTTGTGCAGCAGATAAGAGCAGTGTGTCATGACAGACGGACAGGTTGTGATGCATGGAGTCCAGAAAGCCCATATTCAACACTGTCACTCTGCTTTCTAAGCTGTCAACAACAAGACACTGAAATATTGCCTCAAACTGCAGCTGGAATGTTGTAGCCACCTTTTGCTGCTCTGCTAGAAAGTCAAATACGATTAAATCTAAACCCAAGAAACCAACTTTCTAAATGGACTGTGCAGTGTAATAACCGCTGGATGCATTAGCAGCAGCACAGAAGGATTGTAGTATTTTCTCAAAGCGGCGGAGCTACTGTTGTCTGGCTCAACATCGGGCCAGGATCGGTACCGCTGATATAAGAGCGCAGACTCTTGCACATTTTCACACAATCAGATACAATGCGGTAGGCAACCTTTGTTTATGAAATGTTTCTGCAACAATCTGAGGTTGAGCAAAAAGCCAATATTATGAAAACAACTTATTATGAGCCACACTCTCAGCTCTGAGCGACTGCATCTGAAAGCTGCAAATGTTGTGAAATATTACGTTTTACCAGAGACTAGCCAGATGTAATTTGGGTTTCATCCTGCATCCCATTGCACGGGCTGTCACAATTATTTCAAAAATCAATTTCATAAATTCTTCTGACAATTAATTGATTAATTTGATGGAAAAAAAAAGTGGCACAGTCTGCAGATTTTTCATTCTGCCAGTTAAGTCTTTTTATGTAATAAAAGAGGCAAATAAACAGATGATTAAATTCATTTTTGAAATAAGAAAATAAACACCGTATTGCCTGAAATATACTTTAGTGTACCCTTTATAATTTGTAGCAAAAGTTGCATCAGAAGGTAAAACTACTGGAAACACCAAAATGCAAAAAGCTCAACTCTTTCTGCTCAACTTATCAATACAGTGTAGGGATAATTTGTTCATTAGTTATGGATTAACCAATTCAAAATTTGATAGCTAAAAGGTGCTTATTAGGAGATTTAGCTTTTACAAAATAAATAAAATGCATTTATCTTTTGTATGGTTTTGGCTTAATTACTGCATGTTGTCTTTTCAGCATACGGCCTTTGTTTTGAGTCTATCTACTCCGGTTAACGGTCAAACTACTGAATTAGTCGATGATTATTTCAATAACAGATTCAACGATTGTTCCGACTAATCGTTTCAGTCACAGAAGAAACGCACATCAGAGATCATCCTGCTCCTTGTTGAATAACTACATAGAATGCTTACACACACTCTCTCTCCCCCAGTAGGTAACAGATTCAGAAACAAGTTTTCCCCCAGCCACCCCATCTTGCACCATGTTGTGCAACTTAGCACTAAAGACACACAATGATTAACGAAAGTGATCCCCACAGGAGAGATTATGAAAGGAAAGGGAAACAGAGACATCGGGGTTTGGCAAAGTGTGGGGGAGAAAAAAAAGAAACTATCCCAACCTGGCCTCTGACCACATTACTATGTTTAAAAAAACAAAAAAAAAAAAACAAAAGTGGAGCAGGAGTAATGACCGTGATACAGAATATTATTTAAAATTTACAACGTCTCTCTTAGGAGAAAATCTCTCCTACTATGAATCGGATCATTTACGGCTTTTATTCGCTTTACATCTGCATCGCTTGCACCACTGTTTCACGACACACTGACTGAGGTTTTAATAAGTTATGTTTCGAAAACCACAGAAATCTTCTGTCAGGCCATTTCTCGGTTTGATATTCTTTCAGGGAGATAATTCCCGAAAACATGCTGGAGAGACTGGAGTTTCCTCTGGCTCTATGGAGCACGCAGTCACACGCCGCTAAATATTATTCTACAGTTTAAATATCAAAATCAAAAGAATAACACAAGCTAATAATATTATATAATTTAACAGCAAAATGACTAATTATTGCTTTTCTTTAAAACAAACGCAATAAGATATGAATGTGTTTATAATGCTTATTTGAATACAATTAAAAAGATATGTAAAAGTCATAATGTAAAGATCTCACATTGGCTCGTATGTGAAGCTGAAAGTAAAAACAACGTCGCTTGTAATAGACAATACTGCTAAAGTTGCAAAGACATTTTTTTTTTTTTTTTTTTTAAAGACAAACTGTGTCTGTTATCCAGAAGATTGGACGCGTTTGGGTGTCTTCACTGCAGGATAATTAGGGCCACATGGCGCATGTAGTGAGAGCTGAGGCAGGACTAATGAGCGCCAAGGTGTGAGGCTAATAAGGCTTGCAAATCCGGCTGTTTTGATAGCATGGTGGAGCTGCTGCCGCACCCGGAGATATTTCCACAGGTCCGTCAGGAAACATGTTGTTTAGCATCACTAACTCTAGGTTACAGCAAATATCCCCGAGCTTTCTCTGTTACTTCTGCGCGTCTTGATTTCAGGTTGGAGGACAGCTGAGGGCCTGTGAAGGCAGAGGCAGAGCTGACCTCTTGGGAGTCGTTTGGGTGCGTTTTCCCCAAGGCTATTTCAGCCAAAAACATGTTACCAAATCATCTTATACCCAGCTTTTGTCTGCTAAACAAAAGCCGTACCCCGCTCCTTGTCTAAATTACGCTTGTGTGCAATTTTACTTATATTTGTGAGGAAAATACTTTTAAAATCAGGCTTGGATGACGCACATGCCCCAACCGTCTAAAAAAAGCGTTTGCTTTTTTTTTTTTTTTTTTTTTTTTTTTCCCTAAATCGCTCTGTGCTCAAGTGCATGTTGAATGGCTTAATACAATGGCCACTAACAATTACTGTTGTTTGTTGGAGAGTACTTGCCTTTCATTGTGCTGTCTAGCAAATAACATTACAAAAGCAGAGTATGCATGGTTGAATGTTGTGCAGAGGGGAGAAGCAAGGACTAAAAACAAACCTCTTTGGAAAAAAAAACAACAACCACCCAGCCTGGAGATGTGCCTGTGATCTCCAATCTATCGTCCACTTTTCCAAACGAGGTACAAGACTCGACGCAGAGACGTCCCGCACTTTTCATCTTCCAGAGCTTTGGTTCACACCTCTGAGATGGCGGAAGATCGTTTTAAATCACCGTAAAAGAAAATAGTGGCGACGATCCTAAAAGCTGCAGCACAACTCACAGGAAGTCATTACCCGGGGCGAAGCCTGGTAGGCCTCATACCTCAGGGAAGCAGATGGCGAAATGCATAGGAGGGTGAAGCAGAGTTCAAAATGAGCAAGGCACCATGCTGAAACACACGCTTACAACTTGGCTGCAGCAAGTTGTGGCGGTCTTTTGCGGCCGGCTGAAAACTGAGCAGCTATGAATGTTTGACTTTCCACATCAAATCAGACAGTTTTGTGTCGCGCCAGCGCGCAACAAAATTCAACTTATAGGACTTTGGGCTGAAATCCAGATTTGTTGGAGCCTAATTTTACGCTAAATATATTTTTTCAATGTTCAGCGTGCATGTTAAAGTGAAGAATTGTGTTAATTTTCTCACTCAAGCACACTTTGGCCCTCTGAACTGGGAAAAGTCTTTATTAAGACAGTCGCACGTTTTTTTTTGGCAGAGCCAGAAAAAAAACTGTCTTGACGATGTAAGTCATGATGCGGCAAGGACATAAAGCCAACACAAAGAGGCAAACAACAAACTCTGACCACCTAGGGGGTTTGTTTTTAGGCCAGCAGCAACAGATAACACAATAAACTTACACATCTAGTGTCACTTCTGCCCATTCAACCTTTACCATGATTACACAAGCATTGCTCATCTGGAGGCACATTTGAAATTCTGTTACCTCTCTACGTTTCATCAAGAGGAAGTGTAGGGATTAAAAAAAAAAAAAAATCCAACACAGCGAACTGACAGCTGCATATTGAGCGAGCAGGCACACCGCCAACTGCAGTGTCAAAGTCTTTCGCAGAGGAACGTTAGATGCAACGTCTCCAGAAGGTCATTAATGGCAAAGTTACAGTTTAGATCACCGCGAGTCAACAAATGCATCCTGACAAGCAGCTTTCCTGCCCTACTTCACTGAACCACGTACTATCAAATATTCATTAAACTGCAGCACAGGACTAAAATGCCGCAGCTGAGTGCACACGGAGAGCAACCTGTCGCATTGAAATGTCTAAAAATAAATGAAGAAGTATGTCTTTACGGACTGCTGTGCAGTCACCAGGAGGCAGACATGGAGCGTGGCTTGTCTTCACATAATCAGAAATAATAAAAGTAGGCTGTGCATGTCAGTGTTTGCTTAAAACATATTAAAATCTCATGAAAACTTAACATGTTGTTGTTATTAGGAACCAAACCAGCTAATACCCGTTTATCCACATTGTTGTTGTTTGACAACCTGAAACAAAAGTTGTTGCTTTTTCCAACTTTATTTTATACAAAAAAATCAAAATAAAAATACACACACAAAAAAAGGCCCAGCTATCTGATAATAGGGTGAAAGATGGAAAAATACCTTGGAGAAATAGAAAACTCACCTCACAACAAAACGACCAAAACTATTTGAATAATTCTGTGTCACTAAATGATGAGGAAAAACATGCAGCAAAACAACAACAGTTGCAGGATTGGGTTAATGAGACAACATGGACAAAAAGAAATGAAAACAGATGTAGCAAAACAGAAAAGCAACTCGTACTACACCGGCAGCTCTTAAACATTTAGACACCAGCTAAATAAATACTAAATAAATCTGCTGCTACACTGTATGATATCTTTCCACATATAGTAATAAATGGAAAAAATGTGTTAGAGGTTTAAAGATTCAAGGAAATAAAGAAGCTTTGATGGAAAATCTCAACTGGCCAGATGGTGTAAAAAAAACTTTGAGTTTGCAGAGGAAGGTGCATCAATATTAACACAGACGGCGCATTTTCACCTTGTTGCATGAGATTATGTAATGATATTGCTGCTGCTGCAGCAGCAGCAGAGCATATGTGTGGTATAAATGGTGTGTGAGGGATGAAGAGCTTACGTGGCTTATCCTGTGATCCGTTTGTGAATGTTACACTGTCAAAAACATAGAAAAGCGATGCTGGAGACATGCAATAGAGTGGCAGCACACATGTTTTCAAAGTGCAACTACGCCAACGTCTTTATAAAACGGTAACGAAGCTTAGACTTTTTAAAAATGGAATAAAAAAGCAAACAACAGCAAATCCTTTAACAGGGACATAGGTCTTGCTATTTAAATCATTTCCCCCAAAGCTTTTATCTAATATAGTGGTGATGTAATGTTAAAACTGTTTCAAAGGTACGGTAAAAAAAAAAAAAAAAGACAAATTTTAAAACATTACTGCGGAGCTATATTAAAACAAAAGAAAGTAAATGTTTCATTGAGAGAATAACATTTTTTTTCTACATCTCCAGCCAGTGACTGACAGAATCCAGATATTTGAACGGTCACACGCCTTTTCTGGGCAGTTTTTAAAATAATACGTCGTACTACAAGTCACTATGCTTCAGATGTTCACAGCCAGGCTTGATCCATCTGTAAACTTGCTTCAGGCTTGCTGGATGTGTTGGAGGATACGATGCCGCCCGCTCGCTCTCCGACATCTGTGTTTGGAAAACGTGTCAAGGTTTGGCTCGGCCTCCACCTCTCACACAGACATTTAAACAAACTCCCCGTTTTACATTTTGTCCTCCCCACGAGCTGCTAATCCATTCTTTAACATGTCCCCCATTTACAAAAGAGTGACATAACAGGACTCTATTGTGCAGCACGGTACGAGGAAAACGGTGAGAGGAGGCGGTGTTGTTGCGCTCGAAAGCAATTTGAAAAAAACAAAACAAAACAGGGCTCTGATTTAGGGCTGCTGAGCTGAAGCTCTGAACGTCTCGGTTCGTCACTGACCCTGTTACAATGTGGGAGCACAGCAACCGTAACCCCCGATTACTCGAGTTTAGTGACAAACGTTTCCCGTTTAGAGGTCGCATCTCATGAAAGTAGTTGGAAAACAACGACAAGCGGACATGTTGGCACTCGAGTCCTCCGTGTCAGCGAGTGTGAGGCTTTTCTGTGTGGGACTTTGTGTAGGAAGGGCTTTGTTGCCACTTTCATGCTTACACTTGGACTAAAAAAAATATATATATATATATTTTTTTTTGCAAACAACGGCCCCCGTTGGAAACCTTCAAATCGCGGGGTGCCAAGTTCATCGTCCTTCATGGTTTCCTGTGTTTTTGCAAATGATCAGAGCAGCGGCCGAACCTGAATGCTGACAGAAGTTTTAGTGGCGTAACCAGTTTACATAATCAGTCATTGAGATCTCATTTGAGCTCATGGTTTATCTGGGGATGACTAATAAAATGCATAGTCTTGTTTATTAACAGTGAGTGTTGTTTGACAGAGGAATATTTTTTCTGCTTTGTTGCAGAATGAGTTGCAATCGCACCCAAAAGATTATTATTATTTTTCTCGGAATTATTTGCCAGTTTAATCAAGGAATGAACCTTGTTTTCAAACTTCTGTTTAAAGCCGTGTGCCGTGTTCACGCTTCCAAAAATCACAAGTCTGAGGGAGGGTGCACAATGAATTTGTTGGAATCAAGAAAATGGTCAAACTAAACAGATCATTTCGTCTTTCTATTGTTTTCCTTCTTCCAACCGCAAAAGGCTTGGAGCTCATCAGCAAACATAAATCCTCGTAATACCGACAGAAACGTGCAAAATCCTAGTTGGAAAATGCTTGTCAGCAATTATAGGAAGGGTTTGGCTGCTGTAATGATAATAAAAATGTTTCCACTGATTCTTGAGGGCTGCAAGGAATTTCTGGTATGCCATTCTTAAATATAAAATGTAAATAGAAGGATTATAGTTTTCTTATCTCCCGTCCAAAAAAAAAAAACTTTTTTTGTTTAATTAAAATTATTTTAAATTAAACTCTTCCAGCTGTATTAATAGTTTTGATTTAGACTTAAATCTTGACATTTATAGTACTAACCCTATAATTTAATATTTATGTAAGTGGTTTTTGTGCCAAACTTTAAATTCAGACGTATACTATACGTCACTTAAGCTAAAGGGTAAGTCTGAGGACTGTCTGGTTTTCCTTCTTTTAATTAAATAACATTGATAGGTTCTGAATAAATGCCCTCAAACTGCATATTCAGGGAAGAGAAATACACGACACTGCTCGATTAAATTCAGTTTCCAGCAACTCAAAAGTCGCTGAATGAATGAATCCGGGGCGTCTATGCCAGCCAGCGAGCTATGTCAGCCAAAAAAGAAATTGCGCCTTATGCTGCAAAACTAATCTACCATTTCATATTTGTCTCATGGGAATAAATTGGACTTATCGCAGTAATAACTCACTCGGTGACATTTGCACCGGTTGAATTTAGATTTGGCATAAACAAACGAGCGTGCAGAAAGCGAGCTCTGCAGTGTCACCTGTCAGCACCGGGAAGTCAAAGGGACGAGCCAAACTTTGTGCCGTCTGCGAATACACAACGTCTTGACGGTGACATTTACTGAAAGCATTATCTCTGCCAAAATGGAACAGTGAGAATGTCGGTGTTTATTTGAAAGATTGATAAACTTAACAGCACTGATCATTTCATATTCTGATGCAAAAGACAAAATTAGCTGCTAAAACTGTGTAAAGGAATGCCGTGCATAAAACTTCGCTGATAAGATAAAACTGCCTAATTAAGCCCAATGGGAAATCCACTTATTTAGGGGCAGGAGGAATAAACAAGTGCCAAACTTTAAAAAAATTAACCATGCAAGTTAGATGTAGATATTCCAACTGGGAAACAAAAATAGCTTTTGTTGAGGAGGAAGTGCAAAAACAGACCTGGCAGAGTCACAAAGCAGATCTGCAAAGCACTTTGCTTCCTGGTTATGATCAATAAACATTTGGTTATAAATTTGGCATCATTTTTAATGTAAGAAAGCAGCTCAAACTACGCCATGCGAGCACTTTATAATAATCGACAAGCAGGACTGGAAAAAAATCTACGCTAGCTATAAAGTTTGAAGGAGATGAGGGGGCAAAATGCACCAGATAACAGGAAAGGCACAAAAGATATCAAATATATTAAGATAGTGTCTAGTTCAAAAAATGACCAATTTCTCATGGTCTCTGAGCTATTTATGGGATAAGTAGTCGAGATATGAAAGCATCCATTTGCTGCTCTATTCCCACGAACATCTGTTGTCTGTTGCTCTCCTATGGATGCTGGCAGCAAGTGTTTATGCTCAGTAATCCCCTGAGCTCTGCTGCGCTGCTCTGTCACTCTGCCATCAGCCTGGGTTTTATCACGCGTTAGGGAGGTGCGTCTTATAAGGTGGTAGAGTCGTGGAACATTTCCGACCCCAGACGTAGATACGCCGAATGTCCGAAACCGTATTTAGTCAGGCTGTTTGGCTTAAAAGAGGAAGAACATCCATCACTTCATGACGGAAAAGTTGCTGCTGCAAAAGGCCGTGCTGTTTATTGTAAGGACGCAAAGCAGAACCGCGGGATTGGGTCGCAATGTCTGAGGACTGGCTTTTCTGCTGCACAAACAGCCCCAACAAGGGCTCAGTTAAACTTTTGGGTTCATGTCTGAGTGAAAGCCTTCAGATGAGGAAACCAAGTTAAATAAGAAGGAGAGGGTTGGGGGAAAGACCGGGCAGCAGAATAAACTCATATGCTTCTTCTGTCTTTTCACTTTTATCAAAACAGATCCTCATTTGTACAAAAATTGTAGCTCAGGGATACTGCAGATTCCCTAGAGAAGCTCCGAGCAAGTCTTTTACAAAGTATGCTAATTGAATCACTACAGTAACGGAGAGGACAAGGCTGGCATTCTTCATGCTACAAATACCCTAAAGACACTGAACCAATATTGAATTTATCCAGCTGGCAGAAATTTCCTGTAACAACTCAACTCTATCTGATGGAGTTATGTTCTCTCGGTTTGGGACAGATATATTCATGATTTATTACTTTAGACAAGTGTGTGAAGCAAATAAAAAAATCTCGATTGCTGTCCAAATTAAATATTTGACAGTTTGGATGCATAGTATTGAGAAACCATCGACGCAAGAGTTTAACCAAAACAATTGTTGCTTTTTGAAATAGAGACGTGTTCGGGTATGTGCTGTTAATCTTTGACGCCATCTCCAGCTCAACATTTTGCACTAAGCAAAACAAAAGTTAAAATGAATAAATCTCAAAACAAATTAGAAATTACAGGAGTTATGCAAATGATTCAATGACTAATTTAGGACCTTGGTACCTTCAAGAACGTGGATCCCGCCATTTCCTTTGTTCATTAATCTTTGGTAATCTTTTGCACCATATTAACATGTTTAGCTGGTTCATTGGGGTGCATATAATTACCAACAGAAGGTTAATGGTTTGATTCCAGCTTCCTTCTGTCACATGTCGATGGGCAAGGCACTTAGCCCCAAGTTATCTGAGTATCTGTGAATGTGGCTCTTGTGTAAAGCGCTTTGAGCTGTATACGTTCAGACCATTTCCTTCTCAGGAGTAATCAGGAGGGGTTGCATCAGGAAGGGCATGTTAGGTAGAAGAAACATTTCCCTACTCCACATGCATGCAACTGTGGAGGAGGAAAGGAAGCTGCTGTGTGGTAACCCTAGAGGACATTTCATACGGATTTTTACATCAGGTTTGGTGAGATCCTGACTTCTCAACTCAAAATTTGGACTTTGGAAGTGTTCAGGTTGATATTTTTTTTTTGGACCTAAAAAGGGAAAAAGGTTTTCTCTTCTATCCACACAATGACACCCGTTTTGTCAGTGGTGCCTCACTTCAAAAATATAATGAAAATGGTTGAATCATTTAATGATGCTTAATTAACATAATTATTATTGACAACAAGAAATAAAGTTAGTCCTTCCTGATCTGTGTTTCCAGAAAACAGCAGTGAGTTGTTGCTTCACTCTTTTTCCCAGCTGGTTACATCCAGGCCTCCGGGCCACTGCGATGACTCATTCATCCACAGATGTACAGATGAACAATATGTGTGTGAGTCCATGTGTGTGTGTGTGTGAGACGCGATGAGCTGCAAGTTTCCACAGATCTGACAGTATTTTTGTTCTAGTTGCAAAGAACTGAAAATTCCTACTATGAAAATCACTTGCATTAGTTTGGCTGGCCGATGATAAACTAATTATCACCTGAGCAGCAACATGCATTACACACTGGTCTCAAGTTTCAGACATAATGCTAAATGCAATACTGAAGTAAATTGAAGTGATTTATCTCAATCTACCACCTGCACCTCCCTCTCTTCATAACTCTTCAGGGTTATTTCACTCCATGCACCTTACCAGCAGCTTAGTCTGCACAGATGCACTTTGTATATATAGATAGTTGGTTGTATCCAAGCATCATAGCAAAAGGTTGAGTGGAAGGAAAAAAGTGCTGTAGAAAAAGGTCCACAATCTACAGTAATAACTTCCATCTCTGAAGAAATACCCTTTCAAGAGTTTGGGTTCTGTGTAATATCACATTTATCTATTATATAAATATCACATTTTGGTAAAATGCATAAATTCATTTTGCAATGATAATTGTACTTGTTGAGATTTACAGCAGCAAATGCATGAGTTAAACTTTTACATTACTGATCAACACTGGTTTGAACGTTTCAAAAACCTTGCACTTTAAGTTTGTTTGTTTTTTTGTTTTTGTTTTTATATAAAATGCTCTGCTTTAGTAGAGGCTGACATTAACTGTCCAGGAGCAACATCTCAGTCAATCAAGAGAAAATGTGATTCAAGTGAAAAAGCATATCAAACTGTCACATTATGTCAACCTCCAGATTTGGAAAGCAAAAAAAAAAAAGAGAAACCCAGGAGCTCTTTAGGGAATATGAGTCAGTGATAGAGAGAAGAATCAATGTTAACTCAAATGTCAGATCTTTATGTTCCCATGATGTAAACTTACTGTATCTGGGTCAGCAGAAATGAACCTTTACAGTATATCAATGCTAAACATAAGCTCTGCTAAAACATTATTTATGGTTTTATCTACTTTCTTTTTTGATATTTTCGTCAGTCGATTCTCTTCTCTTTCCTCCTGTTTTTTCTAAAACTCTCAGAGGAGATCATCAAAACACACCGGATCTCTCCTTACCTCTCTGCCTCTCTGCTGGAGTTTGGGGTGATTTCAATGCTTATTTTTAAAGCCCTTACTGTAACTTTATCTAGCTTGTTTTGGGGGGGTTTTTTACCATTAATATTTGTAATGCAATTATCATCAGGTTGCATTTTATGTGACGAAAAAAAAAAGTTCAGTGTTACAGCCATATATAATAAAACGTCCTGTTTTCATAAGCCAGGTGCATTTAAGGCTTCGACGCTGAGTTTATGCCAACACACATTAAAATGAGTCAGATGGTTTTCAGGTCATTTGCATGTAACCATCAAAGTTACTTTGATTCATGTTGTATATTCCTTACTGACCACTGATGACGCTGATCGCTTTTGAGTTTTTCTACTTCCTGGATGATTTTGAGACCAAAATGTTCATTTTATTCAAGCATATACCTATAATAAGTAAAATCAAAGAAACTGATCATTTTAAGTCGTCCCTTAATTTTTTTCCAGAGCTGTTTAAATCAGAAAGTAAGAAGAAACAACACAATGATGCAAACTGTCAGAGTGTCCTGAGCCTTCAGACGTTAACACTCGGGACTAATTTGGAGAATATAAGCAGCTCTTTATGCCGTCAGGATGTTAGTTGTCTGTGAATATTTGATGTGTTTAGTCGATGACATCTCGTCTCGGTAAGGAAACTCAATGGCAACTCTTTAAAGAAGATGGTGTGTGACAGGAAAGAGGTGCAAATCATGTTGGAACGAGAAAAAGTCAACATGTCAAACAGCTTAAACATAATGAAGTCATGACAGAAAAATAAATGCCCTCCAATTAAAACTCCCAATTCTGCGAGCTTTTTGACAGCGGAAATGTAAAATGGTTCAACAAAGATTTGAAAATACTTTCAATCAAATCATTTTAAAAAGACTACCTTTATTTTTCCACTTTGTTACGTTTTGTGTCACTTTTGGAGGACAGTAATATCTTCTGTAAGATATGCACACTCACCTCACCAAAGGGAGTATATGTGGATTTCAACAGCAGCAATAATATTTCCCTTTTCCCTACTTTTTAAGGCTTTTGCTTGGTATAACTGCACAACATGACAATTGTTAAAAACTTCTAATGTTAAATAATTTTAAAAAAATATATATAAACTTGATTACTTTAATCATCATTAAATATACTGGAGATTTCTATTTTCCTAAAATAGACCCTGAACAATAAGAGACTGTACTAATGTGAAAAGAGGTCAATGTCTCCTGAATTATCCGCAGCATTTTGGAGATCCACGTCCCGCCCCTCGGGTCGCTAGCACACTGACATCAGCAGGCTATTCGGTGACGCAGGACCATATGTTGTTTTTCAACGCCGGCTAACAATCCAAGCCTCTGAGACAGAAAGGCTCCATTCATCCAAAAGTAACGCAGACAAAAACATGTTGCTGGAAGACATCCTGACACCGTCTGCAATTCGGATCCCGTCCGTTTACAAACACTCCGAATTCCCAACTATTTACTTCTAGCAGAACAAACAACAAACAGCACAGAGCAAGACTGCTGACCGCAGCGGCAGCCGCTCAAGGACATTTGGCTGTGTTTTTACAACTCGTGTTGCCAAATGCGTGAGAAAATGGAGCGTTCTGCCCAATTTGGGGAAAATTTGAGCAAACTGTTACAACGTATTACTTTAACAAATACTTCGGTGCTCCAACAATAAAGGAAAAGTTATGCCCACTGGAATTAGCTCTAATATTAATACTTTCCGATAACCTAGTCAAGACCTTGTAGCCCTTAAGTTTCATAGTCATTTTTCAGATGCAATGTGTTTTGAAAGCTTGTGCTGCTTGGGAATGGCTTTGCTTTGGATATCGTGCTTTTCTTAATTAGTTTGTTAAAGGTTATGGTCTCCAGCTTGTTTTTGGTTGCCCCCTGAGATGTCTTCCTCATAGCATATTCCTGTAAATCATCTTAGCAAAGGCGACCAGCTCACCTTCAAACCACCCTAGTGACGAATCTCATCCTACTTGCTTGTTTAATCACAGTTGTGGATCAGCACAGAAATGGACTAATCGAGACACATGTCTGCAGACAAGACTCCAGGCCTCGTGTTCATCTCCTGCTCTACGCTATCGCTCTTGAACAAGACGGACTTCAAGGTTCTTCAACTTCTGAGATTGAGGGAAATATCCATCCCTCTAAAAGTTCAAAACTCAGGATCTGTGCGATGTTTTCTACGGTGGATTGTGAATGCAGTCAGTACCGCACAGAACAGAGCCACTGGCAGAGCTGCACATCCTCACCTAATGTCTGAGCAACAAACCCCATAATGGCCTTAGCACTGCAACAGCAGGACATGATCTTGCAACACTTAGCTCCATTCTGCAAGTTTGTGGCCTGCAGTGTAATGTGATTGTGTCCATATGTGGTTGGATCATAGTAGGAAGACGCTGCAGACGGTCATGGAGCTTGTGGAGAATGTGGTAGATTATTTATTCAGTGTGTAAGCAACCTCAACAGAGAACTGAAGAGTAAGCCGCTACTGCAGACAAACTGCTTCTTCGGGGCGCTCGTAAATTTTCACTTCGTGAACAAACAAGGACAGATTCAATGTGCTTCGTCTCACTTGGATTTTGCAGAAGGAGCCCGTGTTGCTTGTTGAAGCAACATTCAGCAATTGTAATTGCTGGCGCATTCTGATGCTTTTTTGCAGGAGGCTCGTTGGCTTGTGCCTTGTTTTGTGAAGCTCTGCATAATCTTCCACCTCAGTTGTTTGACATGGTGTTGTTCCAAGCAAATAAAAAATGTATAAAGATGAAAAAGTAATGTTGATTCCCTTGAAGTAGACATTTTTATGAGAGATTGTGTTCTCGTTATTAATTTTGTTGCTTTTTTATTGTTATTTATTCATCATATTTTCAAAAATAACAGTGTATTTCCTCCAGATGATAGAAAAGCGTTTTCACTCACAGTTGTGGAAATAGACTGGACTCCTTTGGGCTCCATATGCTACACTAACTCATAATGGCTGAAACCCATTCTGTGGGGAGAAAAAAAAGTGCATCATGTGTCTAAATTCGTTTCCCCTTCTCACAGCTCACATCTTCTTGTGAAATCATCCTCTAGGAAAAGAAAGCTGAGATTTCCACTGTGGTTTGCTTCTTTTTCAGTGAAGATGGGCACCCTGTCCAGCTGAGCACTACATTCAATAACAATAGGAATCCATCGCATTGGTGCTTCAGGTCTGACTGAGTTATTTAGCTTCAGAGTTTTTTGTTTTTTTTTACTTCCCTATCTTTTTTTTGCAAATTGTTTCACTCAGAAAATAAATAACAACAACAAAAAAACCCACTCAAGATAAGAGCCTTAAAAAAAGAACAAAACTTTGAAGTGGACAGTGGACCTGAATGTAAAGACGACTTGTTTGCTGATGGAGAAATGCTGTCATGTGGTTGGTGTGTGACCCAAAGCCCATGGCAAAGAGAGGGTTTGCGACAGTTTCCAGCTGAGTGGCCATTGAGATGAGGAAACTGCATCTTGGGCACTGGACGGCGAAAAAACACACACACTGTGTCAGGACGCAAAAACGAGTCACACTTGACCCTAGACCCCCACAGATTACAAGGGAAGAAGAGGGGTATTTTTAGCGCATCAGTGATGAAGATTTGAGCAAACAGAAAACGGCTCGATACTTTTACCCCCTCCAGGACTTACAAAGCAGTTCAAACGAAAACTGAGGCTTTTTTGTGTTCTTTGATCTTTTCGAATCCCTCTGCAGGTATTGATTCTTTTGTAAACCAGGCGGTTTTTCATTATGCCGAAATCTCTCTCTCTCTGTGAGGAAGAGGCTCCAGGCACGTTTTATCCCCCCGGCCCCAAACGGGTGAGATTTGAGCCTCACAATGTCTCAAGTGCCACCATTAAAAACTCACAAATCAGATAACCAAGAGTGACCCCAGATGAGCCGTGCACCTTTGGCCCCCGTTCGGTCAGCACAGTAGCGTGTAGGTTGATCATTACTGGGGTAATCATATCGGCCACGCTGAGCCTGATTGTGTAATTCATCTTGGAGAAAGACGGCACAAGCAGTGTGTTTTCATCATCACAACCCACTGACTCCTCTCAGCAAGGCATAACTTATGAGTCCTCTGATCCGTCCAGTCATGACCTCTGCAGCATGATGAGGCTCGTCTCAGTTCATCTTTGGGCTCTGATTGAGTTTAATGGGGATGCTGATTTTCTGCAGACAGCTACTTACCAGACACATAAAGAGGTTAGAATAAGTATTAACATATGAAAGGGAACACTGAAATATTGCTGGCCTGCACGCGTTTTGCTTTAATAACAGACTTTTTCTGGCTTCTCTCCCTGCTATTCTACTTATATAATTGAAGTTGGAGACAGTTTGATAGATTTATATGACTCGAACACATGGGATTTCTTTCTTTTTTCTTTTTTTTTTGCCTGCTTGAAACTGGTCACAAAGAGAAAGTTGAGACCAAAGAATAAAAGATGCTTTTCATATGTGGCATTACGGCCAGGGACAGAGACGTCATTGATCGATATCAATCTGAAAAGTGATTCTTTTTTTTTTTTTTAAATGTTTTAGTCGTGATGCCATAGAAAGGTCTCCTAAAACAATTATTCATTCAAAATTTCATAATCTGTGGATCTGACTTAAATCATTTGTGACTTCTCACAAGGGTTTGCTTTGCATGTTATTAGACAGAGGGGCCTAAAGGCATCAGTAGGGAAAATGGAGCCTTTATGGCTTTATTTTTTTTAAGGAAACACTGAAGGTATTTATTTATTTTTTTCAGCTGGAAGACTCAACTTTTTAATATTTTATTTAAAAATATATTTTGTTCAGTCCAATTCATTTAGATCTGCCAGTTGTACAAACTAAGCTCCACTTCTAGATGTTTTTGTCACTTAAAGAAAAATGTCATTTACTGAAATGGGGTTCTGTGGAGTTGCTATGAGTTGCCATCATCTTACCCTGTTTGTAAAATGAACCCAGAACACATGATTCTTAAACAGATAGGTTCTCAGAGATTAAACTTAATATTACTTACATAGTTTTTCCAGCTAAGAACACTCATAAATCAAGTTGTTTTCCTCTCCATCCCTGCAAGCAAATGTTGTGATGTCACCAGCCTATTTTATTCAAACAAAACGGGGCTAGAGACGTGACAATATGAGCATTTTGTATCATTAATATTGTGTGCAAATCACAATGTTTAAGACTCTGTTCAACTGTTTTAAAAAAATTGCAAAAAGCGTTGTTACGACTATAGGCGTATTACACAAAAGGTGGAGCCAACTGAACTTTGAGCATTGTGATTAAAAATAATTAATTACTACTATTAAACTCTGTGAGAGGTGATATCAAAATATGCACAGGAAAGAGTAGGGATAATGAGTTCATTTTGTTCTAGTGCTAATCTGGCCTTTATCAGTGCCGGTGTTTGTGATGGTGGAAACACAAGGAACTGGTGATAAGCAAGCGCTAGCACCATTTTGTCACTAGAAGCGGTGGAATGGGTCCTCAACCAAAAAGCTATTTACAGATTGGACTCCTTTCAAAAAAGCAAAAAACCAAGGTAAAAAAAAGCAACCAAACCCCAAACTTTAATAAAAACTCCCCCAAGCCTCCTCCAGGTAAAAAACATTTTTTAAAAAAATCCAAACTACCACTTTTAAGGCTGGGATTTCATTTGCAGCCTTTTGTGGTGGAAATAGAACCTAATTTTAAATTCTTCCCTCTGGTAATTTCTCTAATTTAAGAGCTCTTGATTTGCATTACAACATTTTATTATTATTGGATAACCTGCTCCTTTCCGTTTCAACAGCCTGGTCATTGGCATAATGAGACCCATTAAGTAGAGACAACTGACACTGCGCAGGAGCTCCAAGTCACTCCGAATGTGTTGAAATAACAGCAACAACCAGGGGAAATTTGTGCAAATTAGCAAGCAAGCTCTGCAAATTGGCTTTCAGTTTTGGACGTTTAAACCTATGTTTAAAGTTTCCACTATTTCTAAGAAAAAATGTGAGGCTAAAGGCCAGGCGGTTAAAAAGTCATGGAGATAATCAGCTTCAAATCCATATGGCGAAGATTTCCTCGAAAGAGGTTTGATTTGCTCCAAAAGTTGCTGATATTACGTAGTGAGTAGATGTGAAGTTAAAACTAAAAATTAATTTCTAATTAATTTGAACGTGACAGGATTCGATGAGCCCCTGACTTCTGGGAGTTTAGTCAAACGACTGAGTGAAGGCAGAAAGAATGTGATTTAAGTCTTTCGGAGTCTGGCCGATGTCCAAAGTGAATGTGGTGGAGAGACTCCGTGCTGTGAAGCCGACATCGCAAAGCTCTTACAGAACCAAGAATGATGCCTGTTACAGATGATAATAGGTTTCTTATGTTCACTGTGTGAGAAATTGAAAAACATGGTATGACGTAACAGTTTCTGACTGAGTGAACAGAAAATGAATAGAGCTCAGAGTAAACAAGATAAATTTGAGGTTCTTTTTGTACAATGAGACTCTTTTTGTTGTCACAATGATTATTTAATTTCCAGCGCAAGAGGGTAACAACATCAAAATACTTTCTTGAATTGTACCCTAGGTCAAGAAGGTAAGAAGCTGGCAGCTATTCAAACCACGGGTAAGTGGTGAAATGTGTAGCGGCAAATATCTGATCCTAGTTTCTGTACGGAACAAGAGAAACTGGGAGGAAATGGGCTCAAACGCCGACCAGAGACCAGAAATATATGGTTGAAAATGTGCAGGCGGCTAAATGGTTTCCAGCCAAGACATTAGGTGTGCACATGTCTGCAAAGAAACAAGCCCATAATTCTCTTAGTGACTGGTCTGTATGAGGAAATAACACAAAGATGTTAACTTCTCCAGCAGTCGAAAACGCATCTACTTTGGCTCGATAAATAAGATTAAGTGGTTCAATTTAGCTTCGGAAGTAGCAAACTTGATTTAAAGAGGTTTCATTACAGGAACGGAAATTTATTCAGCTATTAACACACTATTAGAGTTTACTTGGGCCTTATTGGTTTAAGCAAGCAGGTGCTTAAAAGTTCAGCACAATCATCCATTAGACTGTGGCTTTAAGCAATGGTCAATGTATCCTTCATAAGAACTGGTTGTTTGCTGCTCCACAAAGTTAATTACTGGTCCTGATTTCTCAAGTTCGATTGGGATTTTAAACAATAAGGATTAGCAATTAGAAAAATAAAAAAAAAATCAGGTCACCCAAATTACGAAACCTTCACATGTCAACCTTTTTCTTTTTTTTTTTTTTCTTTTATCTTTGTGGACCTAAATAATTCAACTTATTCCAGTAATGGAAAAAAAAGACATTAACAAGTTAGGACATCCTCACCCTATTAGCCTGCAGAAATGCCTTCGTGCACACGTCAATCTCTGACACCATTTAAGTGAAGTTTGCGGCATCATTGAGATGTGACTTTCCTTTTTTTTTAGTTCTCACCCAGTCCTTGCATTAAATGTTATGGCTTAGGGATCCAGCAGAGGATCCAGCAGAGGATCTCTAAACCATGACATTTCCAGCTCCATGCGTAACAACAACTTGTAACAAATATGTCGTCTTTTCTGGTGCCTAAAAATCATTCTGTATCAGACTCGTTTGTTCAGAGAACATTATTCCAGGAGTTCTGGCCTTTGTTTTCTCTCTCAGGTAATGTTTTAGCTCGAAGCTCTTTTAGTCCTACCATGGTGATCAGTCTCGCTTTAGCTGTGAGGGGCTCATGAAACTAAATGTCAGAGGTTTAAACAGGGCAAACCTACTTTAACGTGCTGAGCAACGGTTTTCTTATCATGTGTAACCAAAAGTGACGCACCACTGTGTGACTCTAGCTATTTCAAGCAAAAGTAAACTTAGAGGTGTCCTAATTATTCCTCACCTGAAAGAATTTCAAAGATATTTGTCTGGCAAAAAATTATATTAAAAATCTAAATGTACCAATATGTTAGAAAAAACAGTCTGCCGCCGGGTGTCTTTTTTTTTTTTTTTCTTCCAATTTTGATGTTCCAGTGGATTCTGCAAAGGCGAAATTTAAAGTGATTCTGCTTTCAAAGAGGTGAACACAACCAAATTCCTTTATGCTTTTACTCCACAAAGCATTTACAAGTTTAATTTGTCCATTTAGGTGGCTGAAATCAGTTTGTTAATGAGCCAGAACCACCAACCACAGGGACATTCAACTAAGCTCCTGGTGAAATTGTTTGTTTCAGCCAATGACAAACACAAGCAATAAGCGGCCTGGCACAGCCATTAAGTTGACCCCATGAAAGAACTCCATTAAAAAAAAAGCTTGATCTAACCACAAAATATATTCTGCTGCAAATACCAGTTGGCTCGCGTGTAGATTGATTTCTCTAAAGAATGCATTTGTACTGGAATTTTTTATTTTTTTTTTACTTTCCAGTTTGGAAGAGAATCAATAAATAAATAAAATAAAATTAAGCACATCATGCGATTTAATGTTGTGGAGCTGCCCTAAAGAGGATGTTGAGGAAATAAATTGCCATGTTATTGTTTATCAGAAATTTCAAATTTGATTTCCTGGAGCCTCCAATCTTACGTCTAGATTTACACTCACTCATGGACAAAGCTGTCCAAATCTGTAACCGCACGGGTCTGGCAGCACAAGAACCGCCTCTGAATGAGCACTGTGTGCACAGCAGCAGAAATTTGCTAAGACGTGGGATTTCAGACCATGCTTTGTCTTTCCTCCTGTGCCATTATTTTGCCAGAGTTTTGGCATCTCGGCTTGAACTCTGGCTTAGATAAATACATCTAACCGTCCAACAGAAACTGAGTTTTTAGAAAGTCGGGGTCAGCCTGCAAACAAACCGTACAGGCTGTATAGTGTGAAAGGTCAGGCAAAAAGCTCCCTTAGAGACAACACAGTTAGCAAAATAGTCAAATAAAAAAATTCAAACCTCTCGTTACTTTGACGGGGACAACTCTGTTTGCTACTGCTTTAGAGCAGTCTAATAAAACGTCTTTGCTCTGCTCAGTTTTAGATTACAAAAACGTGAGGAAAAGTATCCAAATTAAATTTTTTTCTTTGGGACGGCTTTTGAGAGACACAGGTTAGAGGGTAATGGCAGAAGTATCTGCCCCAGAAATGGAAATGTTTCCCTTCAAACAAAGGGCAACAAGCACCACTGTGTCTTACTGAGTTGTACAAGAAAAAAATCGTTTCCTCTAAATACTGTACCTCTTCTTCCACACATACTATCCCAGAATTTCCAAACTATGAATGTTTTATGACACTGACAAGTGTTCAATTCAGCAATATAAGTGAATAATCTTATTTGCCCATTTTTTGTTATTTAAAAAGCTTTATAAAAATTGCACAACTTTGAAAATGGATTGCCTTAAACTCTTAAAGGTGAACTTTTCAATGATTACAACTTTGAATGTGAAACCAGCCCCAGTCTTAAAACAGTTATATGGTGATTGTTGCCATTTTTGTTCACCTTGAAATATGAAGAACGCGTTTTAAAAACGAAGAAAATAAGAACTGAATGCATTGATATTATTGGACTATTCTAACGTGAGGTATCTTTACACATTACATTAAGTCGTCCTCTGATTGGGTGCTCAGCTCTTATTGATGCTCCTGTGCAGAAAGCAGACAGAAGCAATAGAGGAACTGAGTCATTGACGTCTCAGAGGAGAAAATAAAACGGATGAACCCGTTTTAGAAGTGTTGCTTAACCGGGTTAGAGGGTGGCCTGATCCAGTTGAATTGAACATTTTTGCTACGTTTGTCTAATTTTGCTAATATAATATTACTGTAACATTTTAATGTTGTCTTACTCCCATCCTCTGGTGTTAGTCCAACATTACATATTTAACATTCTCCAAGAAAATTTAGTTAATCTGTATCCAACCAGATTAAAAAAAAAATCTAAGGTGGGATATCATCAAAACATACAGTGAACTGAGGCAGAACCAATACAAAGCAATCTTTTTTTTTTAAATCAACAGTGATGGGAAGGGTAATGGAATAGCTGTGAAATCCTTAATGTTGGAATTACTCTAACATTAAAACAACCATCCAAGATTCTCTGACATCCCAATGTGATCCCTGGTAGCGAGACTCTTCTCGGTTTTCTTTTCAACAAATTGCCCTCAGGATCTGACAAACTGTGTATTTTTGACAAGGTGCTACGAGAACAGAGGCTTTCTAATCTAGACAGACTCTTATCAGAGTTCTGTCACAATCTGGGCTGCCGGTTCATTGTTGTGGAATCTATTATTAGCCTTGCTAGGTTCATTCAGAGGGTCCAGCTGAATCAGAACCCGGAGTGCCCCACATGATGCTCATGATCACTCGATGTGGGCCGACACAGACACTCTTGCTCTCACTCATCTCCTATAGAGAAGATCAAGCTGAGGCTCTTCTTTTAACTTCCTTTAGTTGCGTCTCGTCTCTTTACTCGCGGTTTGTCTCGCTCAGATTCATTTCTCTTCTTCAATGCCTTCTGTTTTTTTCACTTATTACTACAGGCAGTGATGGATACAAGAAACAAGCCTTTCTATTCTCTGTTCCCACCTATCAATTTAACTAACCCTCATAGTTATCACACTAAAAGGCTAAAGCTGTCAAGGCCGTCTAAGTATCACACTGCTCACCCATATTTAGCCGCCGTCTCACAGATCTTGATTTCTTGCTCCAAATAGGCCGTCATATACCTTCACGAGATGACTAAATGCTTTAAATTTAAAAATGTTTCATTTTCTTTCTAACAAGAATAGAAAGGTGAAAAAAAAAATCTTATCCTATAAGGACAAAGCAAATACAGGGCAAATTATTTGCATGCATAGCAAATTATAGATGATTTAATTATGTTTGGCGCTATTAATTTACAGAAGTTACTTTTAATCATACTGTCAGTGACTTATTATGCATTTATGGGAAATTCAATGAGTCATATGATAATGAAACACATAAAACTTAAAGCTGTATTCAACCTAGTTGCTTCATCTCTCCTACTGTTAACAAGCTGTCCCTCACAACCTTCTTCTCCCAAAGACATATATATAAAAAAAAAAACACCTAATGAAAATTAAAATTGTATTTTATACATCCACACAGAACCAAGAAAACACCAAAAAGTGCTCTTTATTTTCAGAGTTTCAAATAAATGGCCAAGTGAAAACACTCGCCCAAAATTAAGATCCCGTGTTTTAAAACCACAAAAACAGTTGAACTCTGAGCCTTGCACATGTCGTCCATCAGCTCTCCCGGAGCAGAGGATCACTTTAGTTTTGTGTTGCAAAGCATCACAAATTTACTTTCAGTATTCAATGAAACGCCATCACCGCCCACTAACGCTTGCAAATCAGCTTCAAAGACTGTATGCAGACAAAGCTCTCTCAGCCATGCGGTGCACCTGCGAGCATGACTCTGATTCCTCACCATGGTGGGTGAGGTTTGTCCTGCTCCGTGGCATTGCTGCAGCAGATGTGCTGCTAATGAATTCGCTTTGTTTACTTGTGTGTGGTAGGTGTTTAACAGAAAATGCACCATGTTTTTCCACAAACACCCGGTTCAGTAGGACGCACAAGGGACCGAGGAACCCACATGTTTTTGTTGGTTTGCATGATGCCGCTCAAGTGAGTCTAATTAACAACAGAATGGTTCCTAAACAATTAACTCCCGTAACAATCAAATTCAGATTTATCCACTGTTAAACTGTGCATTAAGAAGAACCATTTCCCTGGTGTGTAATTACAGTTATATATCATAGACTAGGTAAGCCTTTAATGTGTTATATAATTGTGTGTTTGGCATGCAATTATGGAAACAAAGAGGGCAGAACTTTAGCCGTCATATAGAAAAGGCTTTCTAATCTGTAAAAATTAAATAGTGGAAATTAACATTAATTAAATGTCTGGGAACATACAAATACACTTTATGTCTCACTTGGTTTAGCCTCATAAAGGCAGGAGTTACACATTCATGTGATCTGTTGCACTCTCGTTTTAAGTTAAAAAAAAGAAAAAAACTTAAATGAGTCATATTCATTTGGAGCAATTTAGATTAAACCAGTTTGCACAGACATGATGCAGTAATTCCTTCTCTGCACCTGGGTTTGGTTTATAATGCTGCAGATGAAAGGATGGTGTTGATGGAATTGCACTGATAATGTAGCGATAAAAAGCATTAAGTGCATTTGATGGAATTAAAGAAAAAAAAAACATCAAAAAATGTAAACTTGACCCCAACCAGCAAAAGAAAATGAAACAAATTTTTTTATGACTACTACTACATAATGATTCTAATAATAATAATATTAACAATAATAATAATGGAACAAATTACCGTTGACAGCACTGAGCTCCGCTGATATCCCAAATGCTCATCCTCTGAGCAGCTTTATTCCCTCTCAGTTCAGGTCGCTGCGCTGTAATCCAACTTTCAACAGAGATTCTGGAGCGCCTCGGGAAGAAGTTCAGTTCTCCGACCTGTCGGCGACACCGCGAACACCGTCGGTCTGCGGCTTCAAACGAAACTCCTGAAGAAGGAGTAAAAGGAAAGGAAACACTTTGTGTGTGTGTGTGCGGTGGGCGCTGGTGGCCGTTTGTGTGTTTTCGCGTGTGTGTGTGTGTGTGTGTGTGTGTTTCAGCCGAGCCGCTCCACTCCTTGTAGCCGCGTGACGCAACTGGACGCTGGGTGGAGGAGGAGGAGGAGGGGGAGGGTGCGGGTGTCGCCTCGGTGCTGAGACGAAAGATGGATGCAAAGCGCTTCTGACCAATTATATTTTATCAAAAGTGTGAAGAAGGTCAAAATATGAATATGACAATATTTTAATAATTGACTGTATTTTTCCTATTCAGTAGCTTTATTTGGGGTTTATAATTGTCGCTCAAGACATCACCACTGTCTTGTATCCGCTTAGAGCCTTGGATGTGGTGGAATCTGGGAAAGGGGGCGGAGCTTAAAGCAATCAGGGATAATTGGTCATCTTTTGCTGAGATGTGTTTATGTACAAACCGAAGTTAAAACACAAAGAAAGGTCACACTATGATGTTTATTTTTTGCACACAAGTTGAGGTATATATATATATATATATATATATATATATATATATATATATATATATATATATATATATAATACTAAAAACAATCAAATTAGGTCTAATAATATCCTCATTTTCCATAGATAAATAAACCTTTCGCTTAAATTTAAGCAATTGCAATTATGGGAGACCACTGGTGGTCTGGAGGCTCTAAGAAGAGGCAGGGCTGGTTCATCATAAGATCTCAGAAAGTTTAAATCAGACTTTAAAAATAATTCCAAAATGAGCACGCATAAAACTCCAAAAACATTACAGCGGGTAATATTCCTTAAACAATGTTGACATAACAGGGATTGTTTCAAGTGAAGTTAAGAAGACGTTGACTGCTTGAAAAAAATGACCAATATTCAACACAATGCTCTCCTCTCAGCTGTAATTTCTCTAAAATTTCTGAATTTCTTTCTGTATATTGTCTTGCTGAGCAGACCTGAGCCTGTTATTTCTTGTGTGTTTCTCTCCGGCGTTCTCTTTACTCTAAATAAAACTTGAATTTGATGTGATCACCGTGGAGATGCCAAGCTGAAATGATGTATGTTTACTTTGAAGATTCTTCCTCTCACACTAGCTCTGTTTTTGGGCAGCTAATCAATCACCCGGTGGACAGTTTTGCAGAGTGTTGCAGCGATAAATACTTTCCAGGAGCACCGCACGCTGTCCGCGTTGTTTTAAATCCTCAAGAAAATCATGTTGAACGACACCAGACAACAAAAGGTGTTTCTCTTGCATTTTATCAACTTCAATCAATCGCCTTCATCACCGGTCATCACACCTTTTCACGAAGAAATCACCTCCTAGCAGCAGACTTCTTCTGATAGTGGCGGGGGGACTGTTTCAGCAAAACAGTTTTGCTTGCAAAACACACTACTGATCAAACTACATACTGTGAACTTTGCCCATAAATAGAGTTCAAGGACCTTCTGTGTCAATAAGCTGTGTACAGCTGAAGCAATATATTCTCTGTGAAAAATATACTGAAACACAGCACGTTTTAACCTACTTTCATAAGTATTAATATTTACTTCCCTGTTAAATGCAAATTGTTTTGATAATTGTACATGTCCTCTTTCTTTTCAGATGTGTAATAGTCATTCATTTTTGCTTGCACTGCTGCTAATGAAGGAGCCAGTGGCAGCAGACGGGGTCAGCAGGTCAAATAGCTCCACGTACTCATGTTTTTATCAGTCGCACGCTGCAACAGCTGCTGAGGATGCTGAGCTTTGAGCCGGGCTACAAACTGGCCAACAGCAGCTCCTGTATGTGACTTTTGCCCTCTCCATGTGAAACAAAAGAGGAACAAGGATAACTCGTGACTGAGCGGTGATGCAAGAACCGCTCCGAGCTCCTGCGGGCCGTGGTTACACACACACACAACACTACGGTCTAATAGTCAGGCATCCTTACTTCCACAGCGAAATGCTGAAACGCATTTTCATCAGGTGCAGCCCTTCCTCCACATCTCAGCCTCTCGTTGCCCTGAGGCAGAGTATGTGAGGTCTTCAGCAGCAGATTGAACCTTTTATAAGAGCTGCGTGACTCTGCGTATTAAAGCGTCTCGCTTTCCTGAACGCATCTTGCATAGTGTAGATTATCCACTATACTCTGATGAATTTTAAAATTGTTTTTTTTTTTTCATTCCTTAACGGAGTTCATCGAGTTACAAAAAAGAAAAAGACGTTGGATGCTGTAGAATTTCTGACTGACGCAAAAACTTAATATTGTATCAACCAAATGCAAGAGGAATGATTTCTATATTAGGTGTTGTAAGAATATTTAGCCTAAAAGAGGTAAAGATTCTCACAACACACCTGTATTATGTATGCAGTGACAACTGTTGTTCACATGGATGGAGAAGATCATTGCTATAAAAAAAAGTACTATAAAGGGAAGTTCAATGGAAGGAAAAAGTGTTTAATAGCCAATACATTATTATAAGTAGGTATTGTATCCAGACAACCACTCCCAATCCAGAGAAAATATCAGACTCATCTTACCTGGACTATAGAGAAAAAAGACTGGACTGCTTTTAAATCAACATAGATTCTTAGTTTATTTTTATTTTAAGAGTTTAGGTTCCAGAATCTGGAGGAATAGCAAAGAGGCACAAAATCCAAGTCGCAGCTTTCACTGTCAGTGATGATTTTCGTAGCTATGACTGCTGTTGTTGGTCCACCGTGTTTCATCAAGTCCAAAGTCAGCACAGCTGTCTAGCAAGAACGCTTTATGTAAACCCAGCAGAACTTGGCAACCCCTCAGACCGCCAAAAGCACCAACACCTGGTTTAGTGACCATGATATCACTGTGTGCAATCTCTCCTAACTTAAGCTCCATAGAAAATGTATGGAGGTTTGCCAAGAGGGAGACGAGAGACGCCAGACCCAACAGTCCAGCCGAGCTGAAAGCTTCTCTTACAGCAACCTGCTTCACAAACACCACCGAGCCACAGGCTGGTCCTCTTCATTCTGCACTGCACTGATGAAGTAATTTAACCAAAAGGAGCTGTGGCTAAGTATTAGGCAGATACATGTCGAACTTTACAGCACAATGACATTTCTGTGGTAATTTGTTGTTGTTGCTCAGATGGAATATTTTTTAAATTTCTGAGGCACAAAAGTTTTTAACAGTTATCAAATTTAGCAGAAATAAATGCTTGAGACATTACAATAATCAATCAAGTTTCACCTTTTGAGCTGAATTGGTCATACTAAATTAACTTTTCAGCGATATTCTAATTAATTGAGATGCACTTGTCCGACAATTGGTTTAGGATTTTATTTACTGGTTAGAATAGATAATATCGGAAAGTTAACTGGTAACATTTAGACAAATATAAATAAAGTTATTCTCACTTCCCACCTTTTCTATTTCTAATCCCATTGGTCTCATCGGGATGTTGTCTAAATTTACTCTGCATTCAACATAGTTACTGTAAATGTTTCCAAAAAAAAAAAAAAATCAGCGTTTATAGCGAGAGATCGCCCTTCTGTAAAAGCATGAACACGTTTAGCCGGTCGTCTTCGTGGTTTCAAGTAGCAACAGCAAGTGCTAGCAGATCCCAGACGCCGCACTTCACGCCACCACTTGAAAACAAAAATAAATTCGCAGTGTTTGCCTACACCTCATTCAAATTTCTCCACCGCTGTCAAGACAAATTTGCGTTCAGATGCTCTCGCAGCCAGTTGGGTACTTCATCCACAGAGTTGGGAAAATTTTAGTCAACGCCGAGGTGAAAAAAGCATCCAGAAAGAAAGAGAAACTGGAAGAACTAATGGACAGATGAGAGTGCTTTGTGTGTGTCAGGGTTAGATGTATTCTAGGCTCAGGTCTGCCAGTCCCTTCAGAGAAAGGTCTGTGTTTTTGTTCCCCCCCTCTCCCCTGATTCTGAACATGCTCTTTGAGTCTGGCCATGGCACTGGCATTTGATCAGGCCTTATTTTCCCCATGGCAACATGAGTTCATGGCGCTGCAACACATAAACGTTCTCTCATAGCTTGGAAGGGAATTAGACGCTTTCAAAAGACGTTGGTTTCAGCTGTGGCTCGCAATTTGCATTTCTCACATGTTGATTTTACCGTAAACACAGAGAACCGTCCTGAGCTGCTTCACAAGAAACGAGGCGTTTGAGTGTTACCGTAAAACCAAAATGTCTTGTTTTTGCAGGTGATTGGGTTTGAGTGTGTCAGATCTGCTTGTCACTCGGTGTAAATACCTCATTCAGAAGCCGTCGGAGGGGAAAAATCTCCCGCATGCATCTTTAAACAGTTTAACCCAGTCTGACTTCAGGAGTGAAATAAAAGCTTCTGAGATGTAGTCAGAAAACAGATGTGTTTCTTTCTTAGCAGCGAGGGTTGAATTCCCCCAACAAGGCGACATGGAGCACAAACACTCGGTGTGTTTCCATTGAAGCATTTCTGCGCTCTCATGTGATTCCTCCCTCCCCACCTCCCTCTGTGTGTTCTCCGGCCAAATCCCCGTCAGTGACGCTGTCAGGGTGTATCAGAAAGGAGCTGATAGATGTACGGTCATGTTGACGGGCTATCAGCTGTGCTTCTCGCCTTGCCGCCCCTGACAGCCGGCTGGCAGGAGAGTGATTCTCCCTGGAGAGTCGTCTTCGTAGAATAATGTTATCACAAGTCAAGTTCCCCTCCGTGAGATCAAATTAAAACCCCGCATCTCGGAAATGTGAAAGAGCTTTCGTGATTGATGGAGAGGCTTAATGCAAATGTTCAGTGGCAACATGAGCAACTTATGAAACAGTGGAATGTTTTCTGCATTCTCGCTTGGCGTCTCAAATGGTGATTGTATCATAAATCAATAAATGGAACGCTATACGTAATGTTCAAATATTATTATTTCTGAATTGTTTTATGTTTGAGAGAAAATCTTTAAATTAAGATATGATGAAGAGTCAGATACATTTTTTTTGTAGCACTAAAAAAGTATATAGACTACTTTTTTTAGCACTCTGGGAGTAAAAGCTGCTTAAAAAACATTTTTAAGAATTAATCTAATCTATCTGCATAAGCTTACGCTGAATATTTTTTAAAAATAGCATCAATTTGAGGGGATTTATTAAGTGGGGAAACAATCTAATGTTAAAAGATTATAGTTTTCTGTAGGATTTAGACCTGGGCAAAAGAAAATGGAGGAAGACTTGATTTGTGTCTGGTAAACAAATTTCATGTTCATTTAGCTACATGCATTGGATCAAAGTCTTGAGGTTATTAAATGCTTTCATTCATTTTGCTTTATAGTTTTAAAATATTGTTAGTGGGATCAATAAATGCAGAAGCAAAGCTCAATGTTTTTAACATGGATTTCTTGTTCCTGGCTATAAAAAAATGTTCCTTATTTTAGGGCTAAAGTTTGTTTTGTTTTCAATGCTGGTTCATGGAAAACATCTAGCTCCGCTGGCTTCAAATCTTTGCTTTCTCACTTTAAATATTGATAAGTAGTGATCGATCTCCTCGATTCCGGGTTATTATCTATTGAATTCTCAGTAATCCTATTCTTGTTACTGTGTGGGGGCTTCTTAATAAATCTGACTGAGAACATAGTTTGACTTCACCTTGTTTGCTCACGTTGTCACATTCAGGCTTTATTTAGTGTAATTATTATTATGCAGGAAAAAGAACATTTTCTACTCATGTAAACAAGGGGCTTATTACCTATATATGGCATTAGGAGACATTTTCTTGGCGTTTGGCGTTCTGCACGCTCTTAGAAAGCTCTCACAGTGTGTATAATTATTCTGAGAACAGCAGCAGGTGTTTATTCCTGTGAACTACGGAGGCACAATAGACCCCAGAAGCTTGTGTCACAGAGTTGGACCCTGGCCCCGAGTGTAAAAATAGCCATCTGACCCACAGTGTTATCTCTTCATTCCCACAACTATTGGCACTCTCTTTTATTCCCACTTAGGCCACGCCAAATGTCCCGCCCACCCAGCAGTGTTCATAATTAAAATCTCTGTTGCTATGGAAGGGCAGTGATAAGTTCAAATCGAACTCAGATTCGCGTCCAGAAGCAGAAAAGCTCCTTGCGCCCCAGCTTATTCCAAGGAGAGATGATTTCTAGTGTATTTGGTGACAAATATGTTTGTTTAGATTTGGATTTCTGTCAAGTTAGGGAAACAAGCAGGAGCAGTTTTGTTTCAAATCTGTTTTTCCTCACTTCACTTTGACAAAGCAAGCCAAAGATAGGAAGCAAAATATCAACAGTGGAGTCTAAAGTGCTCATAGCTTTCAATAGAGCAGTGTTTCTCAATCTCGGTCCTCAGGGCCCTGCATATTTTAAATGTTTTTCTGTTCCAGCACACCTGATTCAAATGATTGCACGACCTCCTCTGCATGCCATGAAGTGCTGAAGAGGCCTGTTAATCACACACTTATTCAGGTCAGGTGTGGGGCAAAAGGGAAACACCATAAACATGCAGGGCAGCATTGAGAACCACTGCGATAGACAGATGCCAAAAACTGTCAGATACCCACCACTTTCATATCTGTTGGGGATTGTTAGTTTTGGGAATTTGTTCAGAAAATCTTCAAATACAATTTTATATGTTCAATTATTAATTTGAATACTAATTTTAATATTATTATTCAAATTAGTTTTGTTTTGGGCTTTCGGCTGATAGTGATGAACAGATAATTCAAATAATTGTAAAAAAAAAAAGTATGAGAAATTATATTAAAACAATCATTAAAAGGAAATTATTCACGTCAAAGTTCTGTCTCCCAAATATGATTTAAGACATTGCAATGCAGTTTGATAAATCCCAACAACAGACTTGACAAAAGAAAGTTGTGAGCTTCCATGTCAAAAGCATCTCTGGTGTCTAAAAGCACTAACATAGACACATTTTCCAGGGTGAAAAGGCCACAGATAATTTAAAACGCTTCAGTTGAGAGACGTGCTTTAAAACCTGATTGAAAAACGTTCTTAATAACATTGCCTTAAAATGACTTCTGCTGAATAAAGATGGTTTTAGTTGGAAGAATACAAAACTAATTTATTGGTGTCTGAAAATTGTCCCTGTTTAATAATGGTTTTCCATATTGGATACTTTAATTCAGCTGATGACTGAGACGGTGAAAAGCAGAAAAAAAAAATAAATTAAAAAACCCTTATAAACTTTAATTCTCAAGAATTTTGTTAAACAAACCCTTACTGGTCAGTGCTGTCATTCAGGAGAAACCGAAGTTGGCGAAATTTGGGTTAAATATCCAATTCCTCTGACTTGAGTTGAAACAGAGATACCAGGTATTGGCAGAAACCTGATTTGTCTGCTGAACTTGTATATTTTCTCCAGATCACCTGCACATTACAGACAGCACAAACCAAATAATGCCGAGGCAGAACTGCCTGCGTCGTTATTTTTTATGAAAGTTCTGCCTCTTCATACGTCAATGACAAAATTCAGGCAGCTTGATTTTTTTTTTTTTTTTTTAAATCACTTTCAAACACTCTGTATTCATTCAGATACTGAATCAAATAAAGAGACTCATCCTGTCGCTGTGGCTTGCATGCATTGAAAAACACACAAATGCTTCATGGCATCATGTTGCTTCATTGCATAATCAACTTCATTAAGAAGCAAATGCGAAATGAAACTTGTTTGTTTAATCGCCTCGAGACAGGCAAACCATAATTATGGTGATTACCACACACTTAAAATGGCATAATTGTAATAATTAGTGAAGTGAGAGCTCAACCCCATGTCCCATTTTTGTTTGTTTGTTTTTACAGCGAAGCATTAGCTTAGTTTCAACTGTTATTGTTGCACATCTTACAAAATGTATTCTTTAAATGATGACTTTTGCTCTAATGGCAGAACATAAACAATTTCTGAAAATTATTGGGATAAAAATGTGATGCAAATACAAATTGATAAGTATTTCCCCAAAGCTATCATGTGTCATCAAATGTCATGAACAAAACACAGACTAATGATGTCATTTTCCCCCTCATCCCATTCTCTCCTTCTTCGTGTGTTTTATGCTTTTCTGCATTGGCAGGATTATTTGATCTGATGATGGTGAAACCAGATGGTTAGAGAGGTTTGTACCTTTCCTTTTCTAATATTTGCTGCCTTCCTACCAACCTTCCTTTTTTGCACGTAAGCTTTCCTTCAGAGGCAAATATCCTCCAAGCTCCAAAGTCGAAAACCGCTGGAGAATTCCTCACAGAAATGTGTTTACAGCAGTATGAGATTATTTAACAACTTCTACTGCTCCGTTTATGTCCATCTGCTTTTAATTTCTGTCACCATGTGATCTCAATAAACATTTGTCAACACACGGATGAGCCTGACATGAGCAGAAAAGCAGTCGGCAGGATCCTTACCAGACAACTTACTGGTAGAGAGATAGTCAATCAGTTTTATTTACAAAGCACTAAAACCATTGCATATGCATGTGTTGTTTAAAAACAAACAAAGAAAAAGATTTTTATCCTAATTCCAGGTTTTGTGCTAAGGGACTGTTGCACCTTGTTCTCCTGTTTTGCCAGTCGTGTTAACGTCACATCTGAATGCAAACACACAAGTGGGTGGGTGAAGCTGTGTGTCTTTCAACCTGACAGGGCTGGAAGCTAATCTCTGCTGCAAACTGTCTCAAGTGTTTGTGCCCAATGTTTGTCCAAAGCAGACAAACTGGTATTCAATCAGTCATCAGGGTGATAATTGAAATTGCACAGCTTGCACACTTTTCAACATGTCTGCGGCTTTAAACACATCATAATAGATTAAATTAACCTATATTTTCTCATTCTGTGTGGCTTTCCGCTGTGTGTGGGTGGTTTCTGTGCGCTGTCACTAACAACTTGTAATATAATTTTGGCATCGGCATCTGGACAGCCCGAAGAGAAATGCATGCAAAAGTTTGATTCTGTTTTATAACACGTAATGTCGCCTTGCAGAATTAATGAAAACATTTATGCATCTGAGACAAGGGTGGGATAAACATGTGACTTTTTATTTGTATAAGATATGGCTCAACAACTTGCAGAGAGCTGGGCACTGATCTAAAAGAAATAGCTTTTCTGATCTGATCTGATGAACTTCCTCACATTTTATTAACATTTTAAGGTTTTTATTTAATAATTACGTAACTTCAAGGTGTTATTGATACCAGCTAGGCAGCATTTGTGTTGAGGGGGAGGCCAGAAGAATATGGGGTAAATATTGAAGTTGGAGAGAGACAGGTGGATGCAAACAAAAAGTAGAAGGAAACTGAAGGAAATTGTTTTAGAAATTACTTATTGTAGAATAGAAACAAGAGGACAGAATGAAGACAGAATGTATAATTTGACAAGCTTTGACAAAAAAAATTGTGGTTTGTTTGACAGTTCGGAACTACATGTTTATGTTACATTTCTTTGTTTTCCTTATTTTTTAATGGAAAAGGAGGAGCCAGATGACAGATTCTAAATCCAAGACCATTTGTAGATTATATGCATCACATATCACATAAAAAAATTGTAAAAGTGTCCTTTTAGAAGTGATTTACCTATTATAAAATCCATGTGAAATACAGTACACTACTGCCCCCTCAGGCACAACAGAGCCAATGCAACCAATTCACACTGGTTTCTGTACATCTCTCTGGTGTGATTTACACATTAGTGCAACAATCGTCGTGGGTTTTGTCTCATCTTCCCACATGGGAACAGAACATTGGGTCCTGCTTACCTACACAGTGCCTCAAATGCAATTAGCCACTCTCAGAAACGATCACTTCTAATACCCGCTGACACACAAATCTCCAATTCCTTTTGTTCCGTTCCCTTAATCGTCACTGCAGAGACGGCCTTCGTGACCTGTTTTTTCAAGGCTCCGCGTCCTCTTTTGGATGCATGACCGGGACGTGGAGATGTTCTGAAACCATCTGTGCCTTCTAACTAAATGTCTCTGGTAATAGAGGGGTAAGAACAAACAGATTCTCGTCTGTGAAATCTGGAGGGCTGATCTGTTCAAAGTCCATATGCTAAATATTCAAATAGGAAGGGAGGATCCAGAAGCATGCATTGCACAGCAAACGCCTTGATGAAATTAGCAGAAAATGTTTGAAAATTTAAATCAAGACAGAGACACTGCCAACATCTGCCCTGTAGATAAATTTGTCACACGAGTGTAAAATGATAACCATCATTTGACACACAAAGAACCTTCCCACATAAAAAAAAAAAAAAAAAAAATCGAAAGCACTCTGCTGAAGAGGTCCATATTTTCTCTTGAAATCTAAATGTTCCTCCCTCACTGGTTGGCGTCAAACTGATGACACGCCAGACAACAGATATATGAGCGCCTTTGGACAACACCCTGCATCAATCGTAGGGCTCAAGATAGAAGAACATACCAAACTGGTGAGTATAAACTCTGAAGTCCAACAATTACGTATTTTTTTGATGGTTGTGTCATAAAAAGTGTCTGAACAAGTCCAACTAAAACTGAGTTTGAGAATCGATTTATTCAAGCCGTTAAAGGTTGACTTTGTTTACTAGAATTTATGAGAATAAAGTAAATTCAATTATTATTTAATTTCCCTTTGGGATCAGTAAAATATTTTATTTTCATTATCTGCTGGAAAAGGGGAAGATGAGTAAAGTTTGTAGGTCTTACATACGAAAGGAGGCTATTGCATTTTTTCCTTTTACTTTCATGTGGATTTCAACTTTTGTTCACCTTCTATATAAGGGACTGTTAGTTCCAGTATCAAGAGAAAGTGTTTGTGAAGTTGATGCTTATTGTGGTTTTAAAGGTATAAAGGCAACATCATTAATTTAGCACACAGCAGTGAAAATAAAGCATGTTCAAATACATATTACGGTATAATTAAAGAATATTATTTTAAATTGTTTGCCCTGTGACTGACTGGCAACCTGTTCAGGGCGTACCCTGCCTCTCGCCTAAGAGGTATAGACAATTGATGGTTACTTAAAATGTTTTTGTTTGTTTTTTTTATGGCAGAAAACGTTTCAGTTGCAAACATTTTTTTTTAAAGTTTACTTTTACAACTTGATAGCACAAACTTTACCCCTTATAAGTCTAGCACACAAATAGTTGAATTATACGCAGGTGGCTTTTTCAACAACTTCAAAATTGCAAATTTCCTCATGGTGTAGATGAACAAACAGCCAAATGTTTTAGAATGTGCTTTGTTTATTTCACTGTCAAAAGATGTGCTTGAAGAAAAAACAACAACAAAACAATCGACTTTGTCTGTAATCTCAAAGGAAAAGCTTATTGGTTAAAAACTTCAGTCCTCTACAGGTGTGATTAATCCCACAGGAGTGTGACTGGCCTGAGGTGAGGCCTGTAGCAGAGGGAGTTTGGAAACGCCATTCGCAGGGGGGCTGAGGCTAAAAAAGGTCCACGATAAAGCAGATCAGTCCCCTGATGGCAAGGAATAATCACAGGCAGTGGTCTCAGTAGTCCATGGCTGGAGGCAGCTCAGGTGTAATGACTTTAAGCGAGTGTTTAAGTTTCAGATTGTGTGCAGAGCAATAATCAGAGCTGCAGCAAACAGTTTTCAACCTTTAAAGACAATCTGCAGAGAAGATTGTGTTCCTACTTCCAGGAAGATATACAGAGATTGCAGCCAAAACCTATGTGACCCTCGTATATTAAATCAGCTTTTCATCATTCAAATGTATTACATTTATTTCCCATTTTAGCATTCTTTCTTCAGAAATAGCTTTAGAAACAATGGCATGTAGCGACTGACCTTTAAAAAGCCATAGAACATCTACGATCATTTATTATCAGCGCGCAAAGTATGACCTTTGCTGTTTAAAACCGAGAGTTGATGCTCTTTTATTCTCCTACGAAAGGATGGCAGAAGGAGTCTCTGAAGTGTCTCAGACATCTTCTCGTTCAGGGAGTCGTGTTTCCCGGAGGAGAGCCCACACAGACACAATAACAAAATAACAGCCTGAGGAGAGGTCCTGTTGGTGTTTGTAACATGTTTTTACTGTCTAACAGCTGCCTCTGCAGCCACTTTGTTCCTGCTGAGACTCGACTGCTCAGAGATCGCAACCCAAGGGGACTAATAAAGAACAACCACGTCTGATGTGACAGTTTGGAGTTTTGCTCAGTTGGGAAAAGGCTAAGAGAATGAAACGAATCATCGAGATAACTCTGGGCTTCAACGGAAAAATCCTTTCTCGCTCTTGTTGTATAAGTTGGATAACAACCACGACTTTTGTTCCGTTCTCTCTTTCAGAGTCACTGCTTTTGCTGGTCAACATGGACAGATACTTCTTGCCACTTAACTCAACCTCTATTTCTGCACAAGTCCCTCGCAACACCACAGTCAATGTCAACGCCACTGTTAAACATTTCAGCGTGTTCGATGGCTGCGAGAGGTACTTTGAGGGAGTTCTGTTTGACCTTACCTTACAAATCGTCAATGTAATCGTGGGAATACCTGCCAACTTGCTTGTCATTGCAATTCTTATCCGCAATCGCAAAGATCCGTCCACTTCGGACCTGTTCCTGGGCTGTTTGGCCTTCATGGATGCCTACTTTGGCACCATGACCCCCCTCAATTTTTTAAATCTTTACATCTGGCATAGCAAAGAGGTCTGGTTGGCCGTTAAGTTTTCCTTCGGCGTAAAAGACACCAGCGGCCCACTGTTTCTTTCTTGCATCTGCCTGGATCGATTTGTGGCAGTGCTCTTTCCGATCACGTTTGGGCAGCTGAAGCCCATCAAATACAGATTAAGCCTCACACTGCTGGTGCTCTGCCTCACCTTTGCCTACTCTGCAGCCAAGATGGTGGGCGGTTTTCCCAACTTCGAGAAGGTGTTCACTGGCGAAGTCCTTGCAACTTTTACCTGGATGGTGGTCTGTAATGCCAGCATCTTATGGGTCCTGAAGAAATCTCGTGGCGTCGGGAAAGATGACATGCATCCCATGAAGAAGAAGGCTTTCAACATGGTGCTCTCCATCCTCCGTATCATTGTTTTCAACTATTTGCCCCTTGTTGCACTGTTTCCGTTTGAAGATCATTACACCCACGATGTGTTTCGTTGCTATGTGCAGCCCGTTGGCTTTGCTTTTCTAAACATTAGCAGCACTATCCAACCACTTGTCTACTTGTCCCGTCTGGAGAAGGTTCCTTTCCTTCCAGGTGTTTGCATTAAGAAGTTCACTTCCTGCATCACCACAGAAAAAAATAATAATATAACCACACAAAATCCGTCAGCTTAGATTTGTAAGACTATATTATTACACTATGAAGACAAAATATAATGTAATGAAATAGACTGAAGGAGTTTTTTTTCCCTCTAGAAATGTGTTTAGATCTAATTTTATTTTTCATGTCAAGTAAATAAAAAAGCAGTTTTGAGAAAATGTGTAATGATATAATAATATAAGTTTATTCATTTCAGCTTGATATTGTAACAACTTCATTATGACCTGAAATGTACTGGCATGTAATCAAGTTTACTCACAAGTCAATTGTTTGGGTTTGGCGCCCTCTTGTGTATGAAAATAAACCATAAAAAAATAAATGATGTCATTTAAAATATGACGTTTTGTCAAATTTTCCTTTGCTATGCCATTGTGTTTTGTGCAACAATATGTTTTTGGTCAGTAGATGTCAGTCACCTAAACAAAAATTAAACACTTTGTGGGGTTTTTTGTTTGTTTGTTTGTTTTGTATGTAAATTTGGCTTCATATTCATCATATTCACTGAGCTAATCCCAAGCATGTACATCTCAAAATAAAAAATAGTACAAATCAGCCAAGATCTTCACAAAGAATCTTTACTACTGGTGACAAACACAAGGCAGCAACAAAATTACACAGAAGAGGGAAATACATCACATTATTTTCTATTACTGTCCTATGAGCAAAAAAAAAAAAAAAACACGGACTGATCTTCTAAATAACATATCAAATATTTTGACACTGTTCACATATTTTAATATTTGGCTCAGCTTGTGTTCCTCCTAGAACTAAATCAGGAGCCAAATAATAATTTTTGATCTTGGGGTAGCTAAATGTTAAATGGACCTTCAAGCGTCAAGTTTGAGAAGAAGGGAACTTGTACAGATTGTTTTATTTAAAGAGAAAAAGGGGAAAAAAACACTTATTTAGCAAACTAATGACCAAAAGCCCTAGCTCTAGTCCGAATGTTGCAAAACAACTGATGTTTTTTAAAGACCATCACTGACAATTATAAAAACATTAAGTCCTTGTATAAAATCTAAAGTTCCACTTGTAGCTTTGGATGCACAAGACATAAACTCCTGACCTAAACACAAATCTATTCATACAGCCCTTTCAGTGTCCATTTAGTGCAAATTGTTACATAGTATTGTTTACCGCAGTCAGTGCAGCTTCCACAGAGCTATCACAATGGAGCAACAAAAGTAGAAACCACTGAACATCCCATCCTAACATTCATAAAGAAGAATAACCAGGGTTCATAGCTTTTTAAAGGTCACATGTTTTTCCTAGCCAATAACATAAATGTTAAGTTAACATAAGTGTTATCTAAATTTGTTCCAACTCAAAACTGAGGAATCTGGTTAGAAAACCGAACGTATGTCATGAAGGTTTGATTTCCAGCTCCTGTTACTGCAGCAAAACGTGATTTTACAGCATAATGAATATAAAATGCATGCCACACTCTTCAGTTTTTAATAATGAATTATAGATTTTTAAAACATCTCTTTTTCTTTCCTCTTCACAATCATGCACCACTTAAAATCCAAATAAAATACTATAATGTTTGCTTAATTAGCATGGCAAAATATGTAAAAAGCTGAAGAAATGTGAATACTTTTACAAAACGCTGCTTGTTTTCAATTTGGGAAGGGGAGTTTTTTATGTAATGCCTAACAAAGTTTAGTGTTTACTTGGATTTGAGAGGATGGCGTTGGTTTGAACTAAAAGCTGGACGTTTCTGTGCTTAAACATGAGGGTTTGTGTCCAGAAATGTGTAAAATGAAGGCAGACCTTTAGGAACATTGTTTTGGGAGAACAGGAAAACTAAAAAAAAGAAGAAAGAAAGAAAACCTACTTACTGGCGCAGCACTGTGATAAGCAACTTCTCTGGCATTATTCTCAGAGGGTGACTACTCTGTGTATAAAAATACGGCAATAAAGGCTCTGTGAATGTCTGCGTGAAAGCATACAGGAGTGAATTGTCCTCATGGTCAAAAAATGACACTGTTCCCTTGCTGTAATCCAGCTGAACTTTGACCTGTTTGGGCTTAGTTGTAACAGTCAGCAGGGTGGGCGGCGAGCTCATTGCTCTGAGCTCTCCGTCCCGGAAGCACAAAGTCCAAAAACCATTTTCAGGCCGAGCTGCGACCTCGGCGTTCCTCGGCGCAGACAATGAGGCCACGCCCAGGAGCCAGTCTTGATTACTTCCTGTTTCCACAACCCAGTGGTGGCTTCCTGAGCTGCGCGAGGTCATTCCTACCACTTCTGCACTCACGTGGAAGCGCTCAGGGTTGTCAGGGCAACAGCTGGGCTGCTGTGAGTAATGGAGGGAAGTGAGGTCTTCGGACAGGACGAGGCATGGGTGTGCTGTGTTTGGGTCTAAAGTTACAGAGGCTACAAAGCAGAAAATTAGCCAAAGAGTATTGATCACCTACAAATCAGGTTTGTGGTGGACAATCCGTCTGTTTTACAGTTGTTAAATATACTTACTGTAGTCAATGTTGTCCTGTATTTTCTCCCAGACACTGTATTTCAGGTTAGAGAGGTGTTTTGCTGCATCCAACAGTAAACCGGACATGTCATCTAAATCATCCTCCATATCTTTGTCCCTGTGATTAAAACAGAGTAATAATTACAATATATGTGTATTTTATAACATTAATGTTTTAAAATACTAGCAGCCTACCTTTCCTGAGTGGCTTTAAAATTCTGAAAGAAACAAAACAGCATTAAGGATAAGTGTGTGTTTAATAGTCAACGGCATTGCTGCTGCGTTGTGCGGCTTTGTACCTTTAATATAATCATGTCATCCTCTTTGAGCTGTGTTTTGATGGCAGAGATGGTCTCAGCGACAGAAAGCATTTCTGCTGAAAGTCCATTCATTTTTTTCTTGATTGATGCAGTCTTCTCCTCTTCCTCCTTCTTCACGGCTTCTCTGCGGACCGACTCTTCATCACAAAGGGCTTGATGTAGCTGCTCAAACTGGTTTTTTATCTTTTTTTGAGTGGCCAGTGTCTGATACTGATGATCAGGAACACGTTTTAATGTTTTCAGTCTTCTTTATGGAAATAATTGTTGCTTTCTGTTTAACCGTGAATTACCTTAATGTATGCCAACATGTCAGCAGAGGTCTGGTGTTTTCTCTTGAGGTACTCCAGTTTGCTTTCCAAGCTTTTCAGCGTGAACTCCAGTTTGTCCTGAAAGCCAAACATATCCAGTCAGCAGACATCACTTCGGGGGTTTTTGCTCTCTCGTCTCTTTCTCTCACACGGTGGTTGACAATCAAGACGGACTAGAAGAACCGCATTCTGTCAACAGCTCTCAAAAAGGCTGTTTATTCCCCTTACCTTGCAGTCTAGAAGTGCCTCTTCAACCGGGGAACAGTTGTGATTTTTATGAAGTTTGGACGCCTGGCACACCACACAGATGGGCTGTTCGTCAGCCAGACAAAACAGCTTCAACTTCTCCCCATGCAAGCTGCACCTCCCCTGCTCCTCCAGAGAGTTTTGCCTCCTCACCTGCTGAAGAGCTTCGCAGACATTCCTCAGGGCTAAATTGGACACAGGAGGGCATTTGGACGCTTTCCTTCTGCAAACTGGACATTCCCTTGTCCTTGTGTCCCAACATTTCTTCAGACAGCTCCTGCAGAAGCTGTGGCTGCACGACAGCAGAACAGGGTCCCTGAAGATGTCACAGCACACTGGACATGTCAGATCCTCCTCTGGGAGAGACATGACCCTTACCTTACGAATGTCAAATGCTCAGTATTAAAGAAAAGAAAGCTCTTTAGCGTTGGTTCTGACACACGCCGTCCTGAAGTCTCAGTGTGTGTTAACTGCAAGCTGATCTATTGTTCTTGATGAGAAGAGGCAAATGTTCCTGGTTTTCCTGTGCTTGGCCTCTGTGGGTGTAACATCAGTCATGCAGCAGTGTGAGAAAGTCCCGAATGTAGCATGGCTGGCAAACAGGAAATAAAGCCTCATTGGCCAGTTGAGAAGGAACTTGAAACTGGTTGGTAACTCTCTACAAGGCTGGAATGTGATCTTTCAGGACATAAATTTGAACGTTTCAGTTGTGACATCTGTGTTGACGGCTTAAAGCAGGACAACAACAAGCTGGTTTTACAATAGGAGCTCTTAGCAATTTCCTATGGCAAATGGCCATCAGAGCAGAGGAAAGTGAGATAAAAATAATTCAGCTGTAGTTGAAATAGTTCAACTATTTTTATGAGTGAATTTAATGACTGTAGTTTTGTTGCCAAACTATCTCTTAGGCTCAGACTGTGGCCTCATTATGTTGGCGAGTGAATTTGGAAATTAATTGGCTTGAAATCCTAATCCAAAAATGTTCACATCATTGGCAAAATACGAGGTTTATGTGGCGTTAAAAAAAAAACAAAAAAACAATATGAATACAACTTTTCCCACCTTTCTGGATAATTCAAGTTAAATTATTTATTTGATGAAAATCCTTTGATATTAAATAAAAAAAATTAAAAATTGCATTTTCCTGGTTGCAACCTTTAACCAATACTTTATTAAAACACCTTTGAGTCAACCAGTGTTGCACGTTTTGTCCAAAAGATTGTGAAAACATTGCTTGTAAACAGTTGTATTCAGTCGACCCTGTAGATCTTCTCTCAGATTTAGCTCTGTGCTCTTATTATCCCATTTTGAAACTTTCATTTCATCTTGATGAGACTTTACTATTGTGGGTTTGGGTTAAGATGAAGCTAACTATGTAACTGACAGCAAAGAAAAATCTGTCTTCCTCTTTCCAAATTTGGCGTTGACAGTTATGTGTTTTGGATCAAAATATCAGACTAAGGGAGAAGTGAAAGAAAAATGAAGCAGAGAGAACTTAAGGAAAACACAGGAACAGACATCAAAAGTAAATAGAAAGAAACACTAATGTAAAGCACATCAACTAACACAAAGGATACACTAAAATGGCAAGAGCCAAGCAAATAAATGAACCATAAGAAAATCATCAACACAGAAACTAAAATGAAAATAAACGAGTTCAATCACTTAAATCATAGCATCTTCAAGATGTCTAAAGGTGTGTAAACTTAGACAGCTTTGTTAGAGGATTTTTTTTGTGCACATTTTTTTTGCACCAAGCACATTAGTTTAATTTTTAATTAAATTGTACATTTATATTTTAATAATATTTGTCAAAATCTCAGAGCTGCTGTACATTATACTTTCTTTGTTATCCAGCTTTAGTCTTTTTCACTCTCCTGTAACTGTGAAAGCCAAAAATAGATTAAAGACGGAGAGCATTCAGATTAAAAGTGTCTGTTAGAAGAGAGGATGCATTTTTAGGTTTTGGTGACCATTTTTACACTGTGAACATGTCATTTTAGATTGTTCGATAGTTGTTAATTATATCATTTAAATAGTTGTGCTTTTTATGAATATGAAATGCTTAATTTAAATTCAGTACCTGGTGTTGCTTTTAAACACCATGTGAGTTGACGAATGCTGAATACACTACTTAAGTTTTAAACTACATTGAAAGCACTTTTGAATATAATACATCAATGTCACCCTCCCATTATCAACTTGTTTTGGCAACATTTCTTTTGTTTTTGGTTTTTTTTTTCCTTTTTTTATTATTTTTTGGCACAGTTAGTCGGCCAGAATAAGTCATGTATCAAATTTCATTCTCTTTGTAATCTGACGCCGAGTTGCAAAATTAGAGAGGCAATTAACAGCAATTAAAGTGCCGTTTTGATAAGACTGAAGGGAACAAGCGAGATAAATGTTTTGCATTAATAATATCAGCTGATTCTTGGGTCCTTTACAGTGCACACCAACCTGCCAACGTTCCAGTACGCCACCTAAAAAATAAAAAAAAAAGTCTTGATGGTTTTGAAATACAATGAAGTTCTAAATAAAACTCACGTTTACACATTTAATCTCATTTCATGCCAAACAACGAGCAGCTGATCAAACTGCCTCCCACAGTCTCAGCGCATGCCCAATGTGTGCGTGTCCGTGTTTTGCAGCGGGTCAGTCGGTTCGTGAGAGAATCTAGAGGAGTGATGCAGCTCCTCGCATCCTATCCACCATTTCCACGGGGTTTTGGCTCCTCCAGTCTCTGGTTACCATGGCGATGACGTCAGGTTGCACCACCGTTTCAGGCCAGTAGAGAGGATCTTAAAGGCGGCGCAACAAATCCTGCACAATCGACTGCAGCAGGGAGCCATCATCCTGTGTATCTCCGGCGCTCAGATTCCCAGCTCCTACTCGACCATCCTCCCATCTCCCTGCCCAAAATGCGCGAGATTGTGCACCTGCAGGCCGGCCAGTGCGGAAACCAGATCGGAGCAAAGGTACTTAAGGTTTATATGTATGGACCATTGCGTCGTGGAAAGATTTGTGCAGATTTTCACGCAGACGCATCTTGCTCGGCGGCCGCTAATCCGTCCTCTCGGAATTCTCCAGAAGGAACTCCGTGCAGCGAATCAGAAATCGTTGCAGCGCTTTGAATATGCAAAATGCAACAAAAAACATTAATCGTCAATTAACCGCGTGATGTTTTCTGCAGTGCATGCACTGTAGTAATTATTTAATTGCAACAAAAGCAAACCGGTTATAGCTATAGAAATGCATATAGAATCAAATGTTTATAAATATATAT